>NC_138771.1:657568415-657628415 GCF_965119305.1 Pelophylax lessonae
GGAGAAGGGGAGAGAGAGGGGAGGGGGAGAGAGAGGGAAGAACGAGAGGGGGAGAGGAGAGAGAGGGAAGAAGAGTAGGAGAAGGGAGGGGGGGACAGAGAAGGGAGGAGGAGAGAAGGGGAGAGAGAGAGGGAAGGATGAGTGGAGGAAATGGGAGGGGATATAGAGGAGAGGAGGAAAGAGGAGGGGATATAGAGGAGAGGAGGAAAGAGGAGGGGAGAGAGAGGAGAGGAGGAAAGGGGAGGGTAGAGAGAGGAAAGAAGAAGAGGAGGAAAGGGAAGGAGGAAAGGGGAGTAGGAGAGAGGGATGGAGGAGAGGAGGAAAGGGGAGGGGGAGAGAGGGAAAAAGAAGAGGAGGAGAGAGGGAAGGAGGAGAGGAGGAAAGAAGAGGGGGAGAGAGGAGAGGAGGAAAGGGGAGGGGGAGAGAGAGGAGAGGAGGAAAGAAGAGGGGAGAGAGGAAGAGGAGAGGAGGAAAGAAGAGGGGAGAGAGGAGGATAAGAGAAAGAAGAGGGGAAGAGAGGGAAGGAGGAGAGGAGGAAAGGGGAGGGGGAGAGGGAAGAATGAGAGGAGGAAAGAAGAGGGGGCTAGAAGGAAAGAGGAGAGGAGGAAAGAAAAGGGGGAGAGAGGGAAGGAGGAGAGGAGGAAAGGGGAGGGGAGAGAGAGGAAGAAGAGGAGGGGAGGGGAGAGAGAGGGGAGGAGGAGGGAAGGGGAGGGGGGAGAGAGAGGGGAGGAGGAGGGGGAGAGAGAGGGGAGACCAAGAGGAGGAGATGGGAGGGGGAGAGAGAGGGGAGAGGAGAGAGAGGGAAGAAGAGAGGAGGAGAAAGGAGGGGGAGAGAGAGGAGAGAAGGGGAGGGGAGAGAGAGGGAAGAATGAGAAGGGGGAAAGGGGAGGGGAGAGAGAGGAGGAAAGGGAAGGAGGAGAGGAGGAAAGTGGAGGAGGAGAGAGGGAAGGAGGAAAGAAGAGGGGGAGAGAGGGAAGGAGGAGAGGAGGAAAGAAGAGGGGGAGAGAGGGAGGAGGAAAGAAGAGGTATAGAGAGGGAAGGAGGAGAGGAGGAAAGGGGAGGGGGAGAGAGGGGAGGAGGAAAGAAGAGGGGAGAGAGGAGGAGGAAGAAGAGGTATAGAGAGGGAAGGAGGAGAGGAGGAAAGGGGAGGGGGAGAATCCGGTCACAGCTCAGTAGTCACTTCAGTCCCTGCGGGCTCTCAGCTCAGTCACAGGATTTTCAGGATTACAATGTGACTGTTTGCTGCTCCATTTAAAGAGGAAGTAAACCCTCCTCTGTAACTTGTACCTATAGGTAAGCCTATGATAAGGCTTACCTATAGGTACTGTAAATATCTCCTAAACATGTACCGTTTAGGAGATATTTACCTTACATGCAGCCAGTGACATCACAGGGGCATGCGCTCTGAAGGAACGGCCGCTGGTGCCATTTCTTCAGAGCCCCGTGCCGTGGCTGTCGGTTCCTGCGCGCGGGAGTGACGTCACCGAGGCTCCGGCCAATCAGATGGCCGGATGCCGCGATCCCGGAAGACGAGGGACTGGACATGTCGCCCGTCATACAGCTAAGCGGGCGGCACGGCGGGGGCTCGTTCTAAGGTAAGTATTTCATAATGAGCTAGTATGCGATGCGATGCATACTAGCTCATTATGTGTTTCTCTTACAGGTTGCAAAAAAAAAAAAAAAGTTGTATGGGTTTACAACCTCTTTAAACTTCCTGCCCACACATCCTATTCACACAGCACATGGGCTGCTGGAGTGTGGGGCGGGAAGAAGCAGAGCAGATTCAGCCTCTCCCATTCATGTGGAGGGGGGGGGGCTGTGCTGTCTGGGCTCACAGAACACAGACACTCAGCCGTGTGACAGATGCAGCCATTCGTATATTCACAGAGGGTTGGCAACACTTATAAGGCATCCTACGTGGGGGCACTGGCCTTACAACCTCCCCCCCCCCCCCGCCAATGTGTGGCATCCGGGGCAGACCACCCCCATGTTGGTATGCCACTGGTGCCACCCCTGAATCCGGTGTCCTCAGACCCGGGGACATACTTGGTCCGGGCACAGTGTCCTCAGTCCAGGGACAGACCCGGGGACCTACTTGGTCCGGGGACGGTGTCCTCAGTCCAGGGACAGACCCGGGGACATACTTGGTCCGGGCACAGTGTCCTCAGTCCAGGGACAGACCCGGGGACATACTTGGTCCGGGGACAGTGTCCTCGGTCCGGGGACAGACCCGGGGACATACTTGGTCCGGGCACAGTGTCCTCAGTCCAGGGACAGACCCGGGGACATACTTGGTCCGGGCACAGTGTCCTCAGTCCAGGGACAGACCCGGGGACATACTTGGTCCGGGGACGGTGTCCTCAGTCCAGGGACAGACCCGGGGACATACTTGGTCCGGGCACAGTGTCCTCAGTCCGGGGACAGACCCGGGGACATACTTGGTCCGGGGACGGTGTCCTCATTCCGGGGACAGACCCGGGGACATACTTGGTCCGGGCACAGTGTCCTCAGTCCAGGGACAGACCCGGGGACATACTTGGTCCGGGCACAGTGTCCTCAGTCCAGGGACAGACCCGGGGACATACTTGGTCCGGGGACGGTGTCCTCAGTCCAGGGACAGACCCGGGGACATACTTGGTCCGGGCACAGTGTCCTCAGTCCAGGGACAGACCCGGGGACATACTTGGTCCGGGGACGGTGTCCTCAGTCCGGGGACAGACCCGGGGACATACTTGGTCCGGGGACGGTGTCCTCAGTCCGGGGACAGACCCGGGGACATACTTGGTCCGGGGACGATGTCCTCCGTCCGGGGACAGTGTCCTCAGTCCGGGGACAGGCCCGGGGACATACTTGGTCCGGGGACGTTGTCCTCAGTCCGGGAACTGTCCCTGGATGTCTGGTCACCCTACACCAAGACCTGTGACATATCAGTGCATACAATGAATCCAAAGATTGTCAGCAGCTTATTACCATCTCCCTATCAGTGTGGGGGAGGGGGTGAACTGTGCCATGCCAATCCTATTACTCATCATCTCACTCACACCAATCCTATCAGTGAGATAATTCCGTTCAGTGACCGGTAGGGTACAGCGGGGTGTAATTCCTGTGGCTGTGAAGCCATACATGGTAGCTGCAGCATGTGTACAGCCGTGGCTGCTGCCTTGTCAGCTAACAATCCATTCACACCAATCACTGCATTACAACATATACTCCTCCGAATACCAGACTCCTCCAACACTGAACCAATCATACCAGAGACCAAGCAGATTGCCTTGTCATGTGGGGGGACTGTGCTGGAAAATCCACCCAACATAGTCTCACTGCATCTGGTTTGAGTATACACTATCAGGGGAGCAGTAAAACAACAGCTCAGCCACATGATTTTACCACCCCCAACCACACGTGAAGGAGTCCTGAATGAGGAAAAAAGCAGAGCTGCAGGTTTCTACGGAAGGAGAAACCACTGCATAGATACCACTGAAAGTGACCTCTGTAAATCCCTCACTGCTCATTCTCCTCCCTCTCTCTTTCTCCTCTCCATCCCCCCTGTCTCTTTATCTCCCCCATCTCTCTAACTCTGTCTCTCCCCCCCCCCCCTCTGTCTCTCCCCACCCCCATCAGTCTCCCCCCCTCTCCCCCTCTGTCTCTCCCCCCCCCTCTCTCCTTCTGTCTCTCCCCCCTCTCTCTCCCTCTGTCTCTCCCCCCTCTCTCTCCCTCTGTCTCTCCCCCCTTCTCCTCTGTCTCTCTCCCTCTGTCTCCCCCTTTGTCTCTCTCTATTCCTCTGTCTCCCCCCCTCTCTCCCTCTGTCTCCCATCTCTCTCCCCCTCTCCCTCTGCCCCCCTCTCTCCCTCTGTCTCTCCCCATCTTTTTCTCTCCTCTCTCTCTCCCCCTCTTTCTACTCCACTCTTTCTCTCTCTCCCCATCACTCCCTCCCTCTCACTCATTCCCTCTCTCCCTCCTTCTCACTCCCTCTCAAATCTCTCTCTTTCTCCTCCCCCTTCTCTCTCCCCCTCCCTCCCTCTCACACTCTCTCTCCCTCCCTCTCTTCCCCTCAGTCCCTCCCTTTCGCTCTCCCTCTTTCTCCTCCCCTTTTTCTCTCTCTCCCCCTCACTCCCTCCATCTCACTCTCTCCCTCCTTCTCATTCCCTCACTCCCTCTCGCTCTCTCTCCCTCCTTCTGTCTTTCTCCTCCTCCTCACTCCCTCTTGCTCTCTCCCTTTCTCCTCCCCCTTCTCTCTCCCCCTCTCTCCTCCTCACTCCCTCTCTCTCCCTTTCTCCTCCACTCTTTCTCTCTCTCTCCCCCTCACTCCCTCCCTCTCCCTCCTCTCGCTCTCCCTCCTCTCTCTCTTTCTCCTCCCCTTCTCTGCCCCCCTCTCTCCCTCCCTCTCACACTCTCTCTCTCTCTTTCCCTTTCTCCTCCACTCTTTCTCTCTCTCTCCCCCTCACACCCTCCCTCTCCCTCCTTCTCTCCCCCTCACTCCCTCTCGCTCTCCCTCCTCTCTCTCTTTCTCCTCCCCTTCTCTCTCACACTCTCTCTCCCTAATCTCCCTCTCCTCCTCACTCCCCTCACTCCCTCCTTCTCGCTCACTCTCTCCCTCCTCTCTCTCTTTCTCCTCCCCTTTTTCTCTCTCTCACTCTCCCCCCCCCCCCTCTCTCCCTTCTTCTCATCTTCTCACTCCCTCTCCCTGCTCTCTGTCTTTCTCCTCCTCCTCACTCCCTCCCCCTCACTCTGTCTTGCTCTCTCTATCTCTCTCTCTCCCTTTCTCCTCCCCCTTCTCTCTCCTCCTCCCTCCCTCCCCCTCTCACTCACTCTCCCCCTCACTCCCTCTTGCTCTCTCTCTCTCCCTTTCTCCTCCCCCTTCTCTCTCCCCCTCCCTCCCTCTCCTCCCCTCACTCCCTCCCTCTCGCTCTCTCTTTCTCCTCCCCTCTTTCTCTGCCTACCCCCTTCTCTCTCTCTCTCCCCCCTCACTCCCTCCCTCTCTTATTCTCTCCCTCTTTTCCCCTCAATCCCTATCTCTCTTTCTCCCCCCCCCATCTCTCTCTCTCCCCCTCACTCCCTCCCTCCTTCTCTTTTCTCCTTTTCTCCCTCTCATTCCTGCCTGCTGCACTTTATTCGCTGTGTTTTAAATAAGCTGACCATAGATGAATCAGAATGTGGCCAGTTCAGCAGGGAGCGGCTGAATTTAGGTCCATGCATGGCCATCTCCGCTAAACAGAAGTTGGTCTAACGATGAACTTTTGTTGAACGAGAATGTTGGAAAACTTTTTTGCAGTCATCAGCTGCAGCTACCGATTAGTGTATTCTGATAGTAGAGGAGTCCCCGCTGTCAGAATACAATGGCACAGCGAGGAGGATTCCTCCATTCACCTCATTTCGACCCAGTGGCTTTTAGAAAAAAAAAGATTACTCTGTGGGCATCATTACTGCTGACCCATGTACTATATACTGTGTGTGTGTGTATATATATAAAGAGAGAGAGAGAAATATATATAAATATATATATATATATATATATATATATATATATATATACAGTGTATATATATAATGTACACAACATAGTCCTCCTGACCAAGGTGTCCATTATGTGAACCGTTGCTGGTTTTAATTAAGTTCTTTAAGGTAGGCTTAGTGAGGCAAATTATATCTTTTTGTATGCAGAAAAGCAAATATAAATGAAAGTTTATTTTCTTTTTAATTATCTTTTGTCCTGAGGTTTATGTGTGTCAGTGAGACTGTCGCTTTTGGCACAGTAATTAGGAGTATTTTGTGGGTATAAGGACTGTGGCATATGCGTAGAGCAGCCTTTCTCAACCTTTTTAACACCAAGGAACTCTTGTAACAACTTTTTGGCTTAAGGGAATGCCCTGCTAAAAAAAAAAACATATCTACAACTCATGGTACATTAATGTGATGGTCAGTGGGAAGAAAGCTCCTTACACTTGTGGTTATTGGGAAGCATTTTCCCCTACAGATAGCTAAAACAATGACTGGTGTCAGTAGGAGCTTATCTGAGAGGCAGAAATTGCTAATTGCTCAAGGAACTCCTAGCAACCTCTGGAGTAACCTTTGGGTTTCTTGATTGAAAAACTCTGGTGTAGAGTGTATACTGGAACTAGGCTTTGGTTCCATGGAACCCTGGTTGAGAAACCCTGGTGTAGAGTGTATACTGGGATTAGGCTTTGGTTCCATGGAACCCTGGTTGAGTAAACCTGGTGTAGAGTGTATACTGGGACTAGGCTTTGGTTCCATGGAACCCTGGTTGAGAAACCCTGGTGTAGAAGTGTATACTGGGACTAGGCTTTGGTTCCATGGAACCCTGGTTGAGAAACCCTGGTGTAGAGTGTATACTGGGATTAGGCTTTGGTTCCATAGAACCCTGGTTGAGAAACCCTGGTGTAGAGTGTATACTGGAACTAGGCTTTGCTTCCATGGAACCCTGGTTGAGAAACCCTGGTGTAGAGTGTATACTGGGACTAGGCTTTGGTTCCATGGAACCCTGGTTGAGAAACCCTGGTGTAGAGTGTATACTGGGATTAGGCTTTGGTTCCATGGAACCCTGGTTGAGAAACCCTGGTGTAGAGTGTATACTGGAACTAGGCTTTGCTTCCATGGAACCCTGGTTGAGAAACCCTGGTGTAGAGTGTATACTGGGACTAGGCTTTGGTTCCATGGAACCCTGGTTGAGAAACCCTGGTGTAGAAGTGTATACTGGGACTAGGCTTTGGTTCCATGGAACCCTGGTTGAGAAACCCTGGTGTAGAAGTGTATACTGGGACTAGGCTTTGGTTCCATGGAACCCTGGTTGAGAAACCCTGGTGTAGAGTGTATACTGGGACTAGGCTTTGCTTCCATGGAACCCTGGTAGAGAAACCCTGGTGTAGAGTCTATACTGGGACTAGGCTTTGGTTCCATGGAATCCTGGTTGAGAAATCCTGGTGTAGAGTGTATACTGGGACTAGGCGCACTTTTTTTTAAATCACCCACCTTTCAGCCATTCCCACTGTTAGGCACAACCTAACCATGACCATCATTTGCCATGGAGTGCTACACGCGCCGCTTGACTTATTTTCTCCTCAGTTTTCTAAATACCAATCCTCTTGGTTTATAACAGGAGTTTCTGTCATATTTTAGGATGTCAGTAAAAGAATGAACTCTACCAGAACATTTTCCATGCTTTGTCAGTAAAACCAAACGTGTGCACCTGGTCCCAGTATACACTCTTCACCAGGATTTTTCAACCAGGATTCCATGGAACCAAAGCCTAGTCCCAGTATACACTCTTCACCAGGATTTTTCAACCAGGATTCCATGGAACCAAAGCTTAGTCCAAGTATACACTCTATATAGGATCACAGGCCTCTATGATCATTTCACAAGCACATCCCCCATACAGTTATTAAACACTCCCCTAGGCTCACACTTAACCCTTTGATCACCCCTAGGTTAACCCCTTAACTGCCAATGTCATTATTACAGTGACAGTGCATATTTTTAGCACTGATTACTGTAATAATGTCACTGCCCCCCCCCCCCCCCCCCCCAAAAGTGTAAAAAATGTGAGTTAGGGGTTTCCGATCTGTCTACCGCAATGTCGCAGTCCCGCTAAAAATCGCTGATCGCCGCCATTACTAGTAAAAACATAAATAAATAAATAAAAATGACATCAATTTTTCCCCTAGTTTGTAGCCGCGATAACCAAACCAATCAAAATACGCTTACTGCAATTTTTTTTTTTTTTTACCAAAAATATGTGGCAGAATACAAATTGGCCTAAAAGGATGAAAAAGTTAGATTTTTAAATTTTTTCGGAGAATGTTATATAGCAGAAAGTGAAAAATATTGTTTATTTTTCAGAAATGTGGTTCTCTTTTTCGTTTATAGCGCAAAAAAATAAAAACCGCACATGTGATCAAATACCACCAAAAGAAAGCTCTATTTGTGGGGAAAAAAGGACACCAATTGTATTTGGGTACAGCGTCGCACGACCGGGCAATTTTCCATTAAAGTAACTCAGTTCTGAATCTCAAAAAATGGCCTGGCCATTAAGGGGGCAAATCCTTCCGGTCCAGAAGTAGCTAAAAGAATAATAATAATGAATAACCACTGTGCTAAATAAAAGAAAAATAAAATCCAAGTTTATTACAGAAGAGAAGCTAGTCACTAATAACATCAAATAAAATGAATTACAAAGCAGGTGAATAATACAACAAAAAAAAAAAGAATGATGTTGCAATGGAAATACAAATGCTAACAGTATATTACCGTGTTTCCCCCAAAAATAAGCCCAGGTCTTATATCAATTTTGGCACCAAAAGACACAGTAGGGCTTATTTTCGGGGTAGGTCTTATCTGTAATGTGCTGTCTTCTCCCTCCCTGCCTGTCAGGATGGTTGTAAAATCCTAGCATCCACTCTATTACTGTTTTATATAATGTCCAGTGTGTTTCTGTAATATAATTGTGTGAAATACCTTCGGTACAGCGCCTCTTGGCGCTCAGCTGATCTCCCGCTCTGCTCTCCTTCTCTTCTCCCTCGCTGACAGCTGGGGGGTCACCGAAGTGCCAGTGAGCCAAGATACATTGATGTGTGTGATACCGACAGTGGCCAGCAGAGGGAGGAGAGAGCAGAGATACAGGAATGTGCGCGATACCGACAGCGGCCAGCAGAGGGAGGAGAGAGCAGAGATACAGGAATGTGCGCGATACCGACAGCGGCCAGCAGAGGGAGAGAGAGCAGAGATACAGGAATGTGCGCGATACCGACAGTGGCCAGCAGAGGGAGGAGAGAGCAGAGATACAGGAATGTGCGCGATACCGACAGCGGCCAGCAGAGGGAGGAGAGAGCAGAGATACAGGAATGTGCGCGATAACGACAGCGGCCAGAAGAGGGAGGAGAGAGCTGAGATACAGGAATGTGTGCTTCCGTGACCGTTCTGAACACTGCAAAGGCTCGGGGCTGAGATAGCTATGAGAAGAGGAGAAGAGCAGAGCGGGAGATCAGCTGAGTGCCGAGCGGCTCTGTACTAAAGGTATTTCACACAATCAGATTACAGAAACACCCTGGACATTATATAAAACTGTAATAGAGTGGATGCAAGAATTTTACAAACACTAAACTAGGGCTTATTTTCACGGTAGGGCTTATATTGCAGCCCTCCCCGAAAATAACAGTAGGTCTTATTTTCAGGGTAGGTCTTATTTTCGGGGGAAACACGGTAGGACAAATTGCAGGAAACAAAAAGTTACAGAAAAGAAAAACAAGAGAAATAAAGGTGATACGTTATTCAGCCTTTCTGGTCGTCTGACGTCTGGGCTCAAAGAGAGAATTTATGCAGAGCTTTGACTTGCTTTTATATACCTTCTATATATATATATATATATACCTTCTCTACCCAAACCCCCTTTAGTTAAAATAAAGAATAAATAAAAAAAAAACACACCCTTAACTTAACCACTTTAAGACTGGGCCTATTTCTGACACTTGGTGTTTACAAGTTAAAATCATTTTTTTTTGCTAGAAAACTACTTTTTTTATAGCAGAGACCCTAGAGAATAAAATGGAGATCATTGCAATATTTTTTTATCACACCGTATTTGTGCAGCGGTCTTCCAAACGCAATTTTTTAAGAAAAAATTAACTTTTTTGAATTCAAAAAATAAGAAAACAGTAAAGTTAGCCCAATTGTTTTCCATAATGTGAAAGATAATGTTACGCCGAGTAATTAGATACCCAACATGTCATGCTTCAAAATTGCGCACGCTCACGGAATGGTGACAAACTTTGGTACTTAAAAATACCCATAGACGACACTTTAAAAACTTCTACAGGTTACCAGTTTAGAGTTACAGAGGAGGGCTCATATTATTGCGCTCACTGTAACGATCGCGGCGATACCTCACATGTGTGGTTTAAACACCGTTTATGTGGACAGGACTTGTGTAGGCATTCGCTTCTGGGCACGAGCTAACGGGGACGGGGCGCTTTATTTTATTTTATTCCTATTTATTTTATTTATTATTTTTTATTTTTACATCCTTTTTGATCATTTTTATTCCTATTAGTAGACATCCCTTGTAATAGAAATAGAAATAGGCATGACAAGACCTCTTTATTGTGAGATCTGGGGTCAAAAAGACCTCACATCTCACAACTACACTAAAAAAAAATAAAAGTGTTCCCAAAAAAATCGGCAACGACGTTTGACGCCGCTCCGGTCCTCCAAGACCATAGAGTCGAGTCAGGGCCATCTTGCCCTCACTCGACTTCCTGTCTCAGAGGATCCGGGGACCGGATCGTTTTCCCCGCTGCCGGCGGGTCCGGTAAGTGGGGAAAACGGCCGGGACGCGGCGGGAGGGGGGGGGTTACCTCTTCCACTGCACTGTAAGGGTGATCCCGTGGCGAATCCACCATTGGGACCACCCTTATCTGAAAGCCGACCGCCCGCCATTTAAAAAAATACCAGGGTTATGGTTGCTATCTGCTGCCATAACCCCGGGATTTAGCGTCAAAGGACCGACGTAAATAGGCGGTGGGCAGTCGGGAAGTGGTTAAGAATGGTGATCTGGTGGAGGTCCTCCTCACAGCCCCCCCACGTGATTCCTTCCACACAATGGGCTGCATTGATTTAAGCAACATTACATTTTTTATAGATGCCATCTATAAAAAGAAAAACAGACCTTCATAGATACCAACCCTAGATACAATACAACAAACCTTCCCAGATACCAACCCTAGATACAATACAAGATACCTTCATAGATATCATCTCTAGATAGTTGTATCATCTCTAGATATCATTTCTAGATAGTTGTTTCTGAAACTTTAGAGTCATCAAAAGTTCACAATAATGTTCATTTCAGGTAAAAAAATAATTGTAGACTTCAATATTTCCATTACGATAGATAGATAGATAGATAGATAGATAGATAGATAGATAGATAGATAGATAGATAGATAGATAGATAGATAGATAGATAGACGGAGGAATAGATAGACGGAGGAATAGATAGATGGAGAGATAGATAGACGGAGGAATAGATAGATGGAGGAATAGATAGATGGAGTGATAGATAGACGGAGGAATAGATAGATGGAGGAATAGATAGATGGAGAGATAAATAGATGGAGAGATAGATAGACGGAGGAATAGATAGACGGAGGAATAGATAGATGGAGGAATAGATAGATGGAGGAATAGATAGATGGAGAGATAGATAGATGGAGGAATAGATAGATGGAGGAATAGATAGATGGAGAGATAAATAGGTGGAGAGATAGATAGACGGAGGAATAGATAGATGGAGGAATAGATAGATGGAGGAATAGATAGATGGAGGAATAGATAGATGGAGAGATAGATAGACGGAGGAATAGATAGATGGAGGAATAGATAGATGAGGAATAGATAGATGGAGGAATACATAGATGGAGGAATAGATAGATGGAGGAATAGATAGATGGAGAGATAGATAGATAGACGGAGGAATAGATAGATGGAGGAATAGATAGATGGAGGAATAGATAGATGGAGAGATAGATAGATGGAGGAATAGATAGATGGAGGAATAGATAGATGAGGAATAGATAGATGGAGGAATAGATAGACGGAGGAATAGATAGATGGAGGAATAGATAGATGAGGAATAGATAGATGAGGAATAGATAGATGGAGGAATAGATAGACGGAGGAATAGATAGATGGAGGAATAGATAGATGAGGAATAGATAGATGAGGAATAGATAGATGGAGGAATAGATAGATGAGGAATAGATAGATGGAGGAATAGATAGATGAGGAATAGATAGATGGAGGAATAGATAGAGGGAGAGATAGATAGATGGATAGATAGATAGACGGGGGGAATAGATAGATGGAGGAATAGATAGATGGAGAGATAGATAGACGGAGGAATAGATAGACGGAGGAATAGATAGATGGAGGAATAGATAGATGAGGAATAGATAGAGGGAGAGATAGATAGATGGATAGATAGATAGACGGGGGAATAGATAGATGGAGGAATAGATAGATGGAGGAATAGATAGATAGATAACATTTTTCTTGTCCTAGTGACCAATTAATAGCAGTGACTCCTGTCGTTTTGGTAATTATTGCAGCCAATCACAGTGATCTTCGAGGGAGGAGAAATCTCATTGAAAACAATATCAAACCCAAAAACATAATATATTACAGCTTAAAAAAACATTCAATTTTTAGGCTCCCCCCCCCCCCCCCTCTGTTTTCATCTTGATCTGGCCAGTAACACAGCTCCTGTATTCGAGTGCCCCCACTCTGGATGAAGGAGCAATAGAGACAGCAGCATTGTCAGTCTGGGGGGGGGGGGGGTGTTAAATGTACTTGCAGATTTAAATACACTGACAACAGAGGCATCACTAGGGTTGGTGTCACCTGGTGCAGTAAAACTATTTTCCCCATATAACACTGCAAACAATGGAAATAGTAGTGCTGTTAACAACTATTAAGCAACTAGTAATTTTGAATTACAATATTATGTGAAATAATAGAGCTCAAAGCCTAAAATAAACATAGTTCTTTAAGACCCCGTTCACACTGGGACGACCTGTCAGGTCGCCGTAGGTCGCCTGCCATAGAGAAGCTGCGGACCCGTTCTAATAGGAGCGACACAAGTCGCTCCGACTTAGAAAACGGGTCCGGAGCTTCTTTGGGGCGACCCGGAGCGACCTGCATAGACTTCAATGTTATGAAGTCCGTGCCGGCCGCTCCGAGGTCGCGGTGCGAGCAGCGCGCCACGACCTATGAGGTCGCCCCGGCAAGTCGGATCGCCCCAGTGTGAACGGGGCCTTAAAGTTAAATCATTAAACTTTACTGAAATTATAAATAATTAAATAACATCGGAACAAATACATAAGCATTTAGTTAACATCTCGACTAAATCCGGAAACTGCAGGATGACCTGAAATGATAGGGTCACCTAGGACCTGTGGGATGATCTGAACCAGTGGGAACACTTGGGACTATGGGGCCACCTGAAACTGTGAATCATCTGGATCATCTAAAATTGTGGGATCGCGTAGGACCAAAGGGCCACCTGCAAACTGCAGGATCTTCTGAAACTGAGGAGCCATTTGGGGCTATGGGCCCACCTGTAACTGTGAATCACTTTGGACTATGGGATCATCTGAAACTTCGGGATCACCTGAGGCTAAAGAGCCACATGGGGTCTCCTGAAACTGTGAGGCCATCTTGGGCTATGGGGCCACCTAGAACAGTGGATCACTTGAGAAGATGGAATTATCTGAAACTGTGGGATCTCCTGAATCTATGGGGGTTGGTTGGGACTGTGGGAACACCAGGGACTAAAGGACCATCTGGGACTGTGGGATCTCCAGGTGCTATAGGGTCACCTGGGACTGTTGGGCCACCTAGGTCTTTAGGGGTCTTCAGGGAATGTGGGGTCAACTAGATCTATGGGGGAAAGCAGCAACTGGACACGAGGAGTTGCTCCCCCCCCCCCCATCCCTTCCTGACAAGAGGCAGCTCTAATTTAAAGAGCCAACCAGTGCTACCCACTGCTCATGTCCAGTGCTGAGTGCGGGGACCAGTGGGGGGGTCTCAAGCAGGAAGTGGGATGGAGGGGGTGGGGGTGACGCCATTGCGGTCTCATATAACTTCCAACCTACTTAATGGTGTCACCCCTCTGGCGGGTGTCTCCCAGGTGCAATCTGCACACCCCCCCCCCCACAATGACGTCACTGACTAACGAATTGAAGCCAAACTCCAGCTCACACTTTATGATCAGTTACAGCAAACAGTTGTGTAAGCACCCTTGTCAGTGGTAAACGGTTTGTCTCAAGAGAGCTTGTTCTTCTGAAAAGCAACAGACTTACTGGCCAGATCACCAGATGAAAACAGAAGAAAGAAAGCCCAAAAATAGAAAACGAATTCAGCCATCACATCTAAGAAGCAGTAAGCTGCAAAATAATAAATGTTTGCTTTTGGGATTAATACCACTTTTAAGTGCCCCCCCAATAATTTATCTTTCCACCCCATCCCCTCATTTCTCTATGATATCACCAGTCTCTGGGAGGAGTACCCACATTTTACGATTCCCCCCACAGATCTTCAGATAATCTTCCCATACACCTAACGCAACATGGAGGGGCTCGGTGAAGGGGTTGGTGAAGGTGTGGAGGTGTTGGATGGGGTTACAAAGATCATAAAAGGAAATCTGGCCGGCCTCATAATCCAGATATATCCTGACTCTGGAATTGGGGATATTGGAAGGTAAAAGGATCCCTTTGTTGTCATACATCGCCAAATACTGATTACCATTCCTGTACAAACCCCAGGACTTGTCATTATGTCCAAACCTTGCTACCACCCCTTCCCTCTCTATACTGGCGTAAGACAACCCGACTACCCATCCATCTGATCCGCCGAAATCCACTTCCCAGTAATGTCTCCCCGAGGAGAAGCTCTGACTGCTCAACACCTGAGGACAATGCTGAAACCTCTCTGGTGTTTCTGGACGTTCCTGGTATACATCTGATATGTGAACAGTTTTCCCGTCATCTGATATCTGTAGAGAATTATCACTTGTGTTTACATCCAATGATATGTCTGTAGGTTCCTGTATATAGAAGTATACATTTACGTCTGTTGTTATATCCGATACACCTGTGTGTAAGATGTCAGCCACATCCAGACAAGCTCCATCATGGAGGAATCTCTCATGTCTCTCTCTCTCCACATCTTCTCCATCCTTAGTTTCATACAAGTCACCTGTGTCTGATTCCTGTAGGACAGTCAGTGGATCCGTCATCTTACACAGCTCATCAATGTGACGTATCTTCCTATACAGCTCGTCCAGTTTTATTTGCAGATCCCAGATGGAAAGAGAGACCCACTCCGCCTGCCTGGAGATCCTCCTTAGGATTCCCTTCTCCAGGACATCCAGACGTTTCCTGAGATCTCTAAACAGGGCATTGACTCTCTCGGTGTCATCAGCTGCTTTTTCTTCGACTTTGGTCTTGTATTCCTGCAGACTCTGGATTTTTTCCTCCGTCCTCTCTTCCTTTGTCCGGAGTTTCTGTAGAACATTCCTCAGCGTCTCCTTCTTCTTCTCATAAGCCTCATCCAACTTCTCCACCTGGTGTCCTTGATGTTCTTCAGTCAAACTGCAGGACGCACAGATACTGGTATCATCCTCAGTGCAGTAATACTCCAGGATCTTCTTATGGATGGAGCATTTCTTGCTCTCCATGGACAAGATGGGCTCACATAAGACGTGTTCTGGGGACTTTTTGTGGACTCTCAGGTGTTTATCACACAGAGAAACCTCACAGTGTAGACAGGATCTAACAGCAGGTACAGGAGAGTTCACACAGTAGGTACAGAAGACCCCGGACTGCTTCTGATCTGACTGAGAAGACAGGAAGTTCTCCACTATGTTACGTAGTTTCTTGTTCCTATGCAGTGCAGGACGCTTCCGAAATATCTCTCCACATTTAGGGCAGGAATATCCTCCAGTCCCCTCCTGTGTATGCAGCACACAATCAACACAGACCCGGCAGAAGTTGTGTCCACATCTCAGGTTTACAGGATCGGTAAAGATCCTCAGACAGATGGGGCATTCCAGCTCAGCTCTCCGATCTGCAGACGCCATCGCTGACACCGGGGGAAGAATGCAGTTGGGAGGGGTCACTTCCTCTTACACAGGGTGAAGCTGGGATGTGGCTTGTACTGTAGTCATATGATTAGTTATATGAAGGGAGGGACAAAGATAATGAAAAGATCTAATTAAGAACAATGTACCTATTTTAGAAAAATGTTCATCCTCTATTGCATACCTGCTGTGTACATAGCCAGGGGCATAACTAGAGTCAGGCATGCCAGACACATGTTCCGTATCTAATACTGGTTGCTTCGAATCCCAGCACTGCCCACCATTTGTTATATTCTACCTGTAGGCAGGTGACCTACTATGCGTGTGTAGCTAGCACCCTATATATTATAGTTCATATTCCTATTGCACACCTTCCTGGTTTGTAGGCTCGTGTGTACTGGGTGCTGAAGCGATCACCAGTTGGTGACAAAGGGGTCCTGTGTGGCTCCGAAACATTGCACTATATTTTTCTGATGTGATCTTATCTTGAATAAAGTTTTTTGGACTGCTTTTGCAAGATCCTTGGTGTGCTGGCGAATATGTATCTTCTTGTAGCTAGCACCCGGCTGACCAGGTCAGGGGAAAGGGGTTAGAGCCCATTCAGACTAGCGCGACAAGACTTTGGGGGGCGACCTGTGAAGTCCCGTGCACCGCTGTGCACCGCGATTTCGGCGCGACTTGCAGAGACTTCACATAATAGAAGTCTATGCAAGTCGCCTCCAGGTCGCCCCAAAGTAGTACAGGACCCTTTTTCTAAGTCGGAGCGACTTGTGTCGCTCCTATTAGAACGGGTCCTGTGCTAATCAATGGACCGCGACCGAGCGCGACTTGTCAGGCTGACAAGTCGCCTGACGAGTCGCGCTAATGTGAATGGGCTCTTATAGTTTTGCCACCTTTTTCCTTGTGTGTGCGCGGGCTTTCGCTGGAGTCCAGCCTCCCTCCCGTGCCCTATAAAAGGAAGAGGTCCAGATCCTAAGGGGGCTCCAGGGAACATTTAGAGAAAGGCATGGGGAAAATAGGCTAAAGATTTGCTGGGATCCATGGTCCTCCCTGGACAAACCCTGGGACATGGACATCTCTGCTAGAGCACTACGGAGCATGGACTTTTCTAGAAGAGACTCTACCTGGTCGGGTAGCCTGAGGCAGTGACAGTTAGGTATAACATTCCATTCCTAACTAAACCTGTTTGCCAAGTTACAGTAAACACTGATTGAACTGCTCAGAGCCTGGTCTGAAGTTATTCAAGGGGTGTATGTGAGGATCTGGCAAATAATCAATATCATTCAATATTATTGGAGGTTGGTCATTTTATTGACAAACAAAGAGCTGGGGGGGCACACCCTGAACATGCATTTCTAAAGCTGGTGCAGCTATGAACCAAGCGACATGTATATTTACAGAGAATAGCGCACACATGCAAAAGAAACGACTATCAAATATAAAGGCAAAAAATGGGGATTTAGTCCCACCATATGGCCATATCGTGCTCAAGCCCACCACTACGTCAAAGTACCCCATTGTCAGTGGGTCCTACACTATCCATAAAAAGAAGGATGAATCCAACCTCTCATCATTGGCGATGCTTACTCCTTACTGGGAGAGATGTGCAACTGCATTATAAGGGACTCCTCCTATATCTGCTTGCTAGTGGACACTGATAGAGTACATTTGTGGGAGGGTGGGGTGCTCAACCCCAGAAGTCTGGTCAGGACCGAATACATAACAAACAAAGAGCTAGGGGGGCACACCCTGAACATGCATTTCTAAAGCTGGTGCAGCTATGAACCAAGCGACATGCATATTTACAGAGAATAGCGCACACATGCAAAAGAAATGACTATCAAATATAAAGGCAAAAAATGGGGATTTAGTCCCACCATATGGCCATATCGTGCTCAAGCCCACCACTACGTCAAAGTACCCCATTGTCAGTGGGTCCTACACTATCCATTAAAAGAAGGATGATTCCAACCTCTCACCATTGGAGATTTTTATGCCTCGTACACACGCAACGATTATTGGCCCACCGATCGGCCGTCTTTTGTCCAAGTTGTGTTTTGTTGGTTGGAATGTGCCTAGACTGCACACAAATTTTCTCGGCCAACAAAAATCTACTTCAGAAGTGATGTCATGTTCTGGTTTACTTTCCGTGTGTTTTTTCTTCTCTGAGCATGCCTAGTCCTGCTCATCAGATTTTTGTCTGCCGAAATCTGTACTGACTGACCGAAAATCGGCCGTTGTGTTGACGGCCAACAAAAATTTTATAGCCTGCACACCAGATTTTATTCGGCCGAAAAGTCGGAGTCGGTTGTCAAAAGCATCATACTAACAAGCCGAAAATCGGCCGATCGGACGTTGGCCGAAAATTCACGGCCAATAATCGATGCGTGTGTACGAGGCATTACACCTTACTGGGAGAGATGTGCAACTGCATTATAAGGGACTCCTCCTATATCTACTTGCTAGTGGACACTGATAGAGTACATTTGTGGGAGGGTGGGGTGCTCAACCCCAGAAGTCTGGTCAGGACCGAATACATAACAAACAAAGAGCTAGGGGGGCACACCCTGAACATGCATTTCTAAAGCTGATGCAGCTATGAACAAAGTGACATGCATATTTACAGAGAATAGCACACACATGCAAAAGACATGACTATCAAATGTAAAGGCAAAAAATGGGGATTTTGTCCCACCATATGGCCATATCGTGCTCAAGCCCACCATTACATCAAAGTACCCCATTGTCAGTGGGTCCTACACTATCCATAAAAAGAAGGATGAATCCAACCTCTCACCATTGGAGATGCTTACTCCTTACTGGGAGAGATGTGCAACTGCATTATAAGGGACTCCTCCTATATCTACTTGCTAGTGGACACTGATAGAGTACAGGTGTGGGAGGGTGGGGTGCTCAACCCCAGAAATCTGGTCAGGACCGAATACATAACAAACAAAGAGCTGGGGGGGCACACCCTGAACATGCATTTCTAAAGCTGATGCAGCTATGAACCAAGCGACATGCATATTTAAGCAGGGTACACACTAGTAGAAAATCTGCCGAAAATTCCCACCCGATGTGAAATCGTCCGATTTTCGCCTAGTGTGTACACAACTTTCAGCAGCCGATCCCGACATTTTGAACGAAAAAAAAACGGAGGGACAAACACAAAAAATTTTTTCAGCTGTCTTCAGCACGACCAATTTTCGTTTAATGTGTACACAGTACGTCCGGGAAAAATCGGCTACGAATGACCGCGCATGATCGGAAGTTACTGACGACCCGGAAGTTTATCGGGAAAAAACTAAAATGGATAATTCGTATCTATCTTCGTTGTACTTGACTTTGTATGTGTATAGCAATTCATAGTAATATTACATGTTTATTCAGTCTACAGGGGATGTGTATTCTATACAGCAATGTATATATGTCAGCATAGAGAAAACTACAGTGTTGTGAAGTATTTACATATCCATTGTCTTTGCATGTGTTTTGGCAATTCATTAGTTTCAATACATGTGTATTCAGTCTACAGGGGGTGTGTATATTCTATAAACGAATGTTGTTACATGATATTATATTACCATGTATGTGTATTGAACAAATAAAAACACAACTATTAGTCCCCGTTCACACTAAGGCGACCTGTGAGGCGACCTGGTCGCCTCACAGGTCGTCGTAGGTCGCCTCCCATAGGGAAGCTGCGGAGCCGTTCTAATAGGAGCTTCTCGGCCTTTTGGCTAAGATCAAGTGTAGTATCTGTTCTTATCAGTGTTGGAATGGAACCTGAAGGTTAGTATTGGTGGTGGCCGAAGTTAACCGGGGCGCTCTGGGCGTAACTGGAGGACCGGAGTAGGCCAAACCAGAGAAAGCCGGATGGTTCCAATGCCTTCCTGATTTGAATGGGTCTGATCCTATCAGTTTGAAGGGAGCAAGAAAGCTGGGAAAGGACGGTTAGTATTGCTCCTGGATGTAATTGGTGAGGAATGTGGAAGGCGGTGGGCGGGCTTTTCCTCCTGGGTTGAATCTGGCCTTGCAAAAGGCTTGTCCCCAGTTGTAGGCAGGCTCTCCCTAAGCTATACATGTTCCAAACCTCCTGGTAGGCAAGGGCTACACTGGGTCTGGCCTTTGGGCCGGGGTAGAGAAAGCCCATAGTGTATGTGCCCCTGGGGTGGCAGCCCAGGGGTGCCTTAATTCTCACTGGTGAGGGGCAGCTCGCCTTGAGTTTTTCGGCACCATGGTCACTGCACCTACGCACACTTTTTTAAGCACCTGCCTCTTGGGCAAGGCCTTTTGGCTTTGACCAGAGGAATTCTTATTCCAGCCGGAAGGCCTGCCTTTGTTTTTCACTTAGGCACTAATTCACTCCTCCACTTCCCCACCTTTTTGTTTGTGTGTTTTTTTTTTCTTTGTGGTGTGTCACTTCACTTTCACTCTTCTCTTCCTGCATGACGAGTACGGTGTGGGTCTCTGGGCCTACCTTGAAAGTCTTGGGAGGGGGTGGACATGGCCTTTTGGCTTAGTTCGCCCTCTCTCATGGGGGTCTCCCTTCGGGGGAGCCCCACCCAGTACTTGGGGTGGGCTGTTTCGGCAGTCCCCCTGGAGAACGGGGTTTGCCAGGTCTCGGCCAGGCAAACCATAGGAAGTACCTCAGTCCCTGTCAGGAATCTTGCGCCCCGGGGGATCAAGGTATAGGTCCAACCTCTTCGGAGGCCAGACCATTTCGCACACCCTGTGCAGTTTTTGTGTGTTCACGTTTGCGTGTGTGCACTTTTTTATGCACTGGGTGCTAAGTCTTTTTTGAGTGTGAGTTCACACGCTTCGGGCTTTTAAAAAAAAAAAAAAAAAAAACAAGTCGCTCCGACTTAGAAAAAGGGTCCGGAGCTTCTTTGGGGCGACCAGGAGGCGACCGCCATAGACTTCAATGTTATTAAGTCCGTGGCGGCCGCTCCGAGGTCGCGGTGCGAAGTAGCGTCGCTTGTATGTGAACGGGGCCTTAATATAAGAAATAAGTATTTTTTTATTTAAACAAAATCAACAAAACATTGAACACTACCCATCTCAACAGGAAATGGAAATAAATAAATTCATATAATAACTTAACAGAACACAAATAATTAAAAAAGTGCAAATGCAAAGAAGCAAAAAAAACCCTAATTTTTAAATGTAACTAAACTCATAAATTTGTGTATCGGTAATCCTGGGGCCATGGTGAGTAATTCTGTCCATCTGGTCCAGGATAACGCCAATGTGATGTTGGCAGAGGTGAGGCTGGAGTTGGAGGTGGAGGTGGAGGTGGAGGTGGAGTAGGAGCCATGTACTCGGAGACACAAGTGTTATTGGTAATATCACCTCTTACACCTTTGTTGAGAACGTTCAATAAAAGGCACTCCGTCATTTGTCTTTGCTCCTCAGACATGCTACGTAGTTTATTGGCAGTCAGTAAACCAAACGCATCTGCAGCGTCATATTTTTTGTTCAGAGCTGCAGACGCCTGACTCAAAAATGATGTTGTAACATCCTCAACATTTTTTCGTTTCCTCTTTGCTGCAGGCAAGCGAGGTGTGGGCATGACAGTATCGCTGTCCTAGAGATGATAATGAGAAAAAACATATAAACATCTTTTGTAATTTAACTAATGTCATTAGAAATTTCACATTGAAAAAAAAACTTACCGCCGTCCCTGGTCCCTGAGAACTCCTGGGTCAATGATGGCTCTTGTGTGAGCGGTATCTCCTCATCGTCTTCCCTAAACAGTTCAGGTGACTCTGTAGAGGTAGACGGTCATGTGGACAATGAAGGCCTGCAGTCACACCGATCCGCCAGAAAGCGTAAGCTTTCGAAGTACCACAATCTAGGCAAGTAGATGTCATCTGCCCCAGCTCCGGAACGTTCTGAGTCCTTGATCTTGTTCAACTCCTTTTTTAACACTGTGAGCAGATTTGAAATTTTATTCTTTACATAGTTAATGTCTGCGTTAGGACTTATGGTTTTACACAGCTCCACTAGCTTTCCCAAAGCCTCATTTTTAAGAACCCTGGTCGAATACTCCTTGGATTTTATTTTCCATAAGCAGGGCATCTTTTGGTACTCCTCAATAAATTGAGAAGGTGAGGTGAACTTGTCTGCCATATCTGTCACCTGCAACATACAAAAAGAATGTCAACCATCGTTTGTAATAGCATACACCGGCCGTCACTAAATGGCGGCCCGCGGTCCATTGGCGGCCCGCACGATGCTTTCACCCGGACCGCGAGGCCGCCTCCTTTATTCATTCAATGGTTTGCTGGGACCGCGGGTGTCCCAGCAACCAGTGACGTACTGTGTGTGCGCTGCGGTTCCCGGCCGGTGTCCTGTCGGGCCGCGAGTAGGGGCGTGACGTCACGCGCACGACCCGCCCCCCGCTCCTGACTGCGGCTCCCATTCAGCCAGGCAGCGAGTTGGGGCGTGACATTATGTGCGCGCCCCGCCCCCCTGCTCGTGGCTTCTGGCTCGGCTCCTGGCTCCAGGTATGTG
Organism: Pelophylax lessonae; assembly: GCF_965119305.1. Lineage (NCBI taxonomy): Eukaryota > Metazoa > Chordata > Amphibia > Anura > Ranidae > Pelophylax > Pelophylax lessonae. The sequence goes on from NC_138771.1 coordinate 657,590,581, forward strand.
GAGCACAAGGGGAGAAAGGAATGTGGTCATAGCTGCACTTAAAGCTGATGGGAGGTTTTTAAAGTCTGCAGATTGATGGGCATATTTTGTAGTGCTCATTAGAGTGCCCCATAAAAAAAATGTGCCCATCAGCATGCCCTTTATTTTATGTTAAGGGGCACTCTAATGGGCAGATTTAATGTTAAGGGGCACTCTAATGGGCAGATTTAATGTTAAGGGGCACTCTAATGGGCAGATTTAATGTTAAGGGGCACTCTAATGGGCAGATTTAATGTTAAGGGGCACTCTAATGGGCAGATTTTATGTTAAGGGGCACTCTAATGGGCAGATTTTATGTTAAGGGGCACTCTAATGGGCAGATTTTATGTTAAGCGCAACACTGATTTACACGGTTTTGCCCATCAGAGTGCCCCCTAACATAAAATGTGCCCATCAGAGTGCCCCCTAACATAAAATGTGCCCATCAGAGTGCCCCCTAACATAAAATGTGCCCAGAGTGCCCCTTATTTTATGTTACGGGTCACGCTGATGGGCCTATTTTATGCTAGGGGCACTCTGATGGGCACATTTTATGCTAGGGGGCACTCTGATGGGCACATTTTATGCTAGGGGGCACTCTGATGGGCACATTTTATGCTACTCTGATGGGCACATTTTATGCTACTCTGATGGGCACATTTTATGCTACTCTGATGGGCACATTTTATGCTAGGGGGCACTCTGATGGGCACATTTTATGTTAGGGGGCACTCTGATGGGCACATTTTATGTTAGGGGGCACTCTGATGGGCACATTTTATGTTAGGGGGCACTCTGATGGGCACATTTTATGTTAGGGGGCACTCTGATGGGCACATTTTATGTTAGGGGGCACTCTGATGGGCAAATTTTATGTTAGGGGGCACTCTGATGGGCACATTTTATGTTAGGGGCACTCTGAAGGGCACATTTTATGTTAGGGGGCACTCTGATGGGCATATTTTATGCTACTCTGATGGGCATATTTTATGCTAAGGGGCACTCTGATGGGCATATTTTATGTTAGGGGGCAATCTGATGGGCATATTTTATGCTAAGGGGCACTCTGATGGCCATATTTTATGTTAAGAGCAATGCTGATTTACACGTTTTGTTTTGCCCATCAGAGTGCAACCTAACATAAAATGTGCACATCAGAGTGCCCCCTAACATAAAATATGCCCATCAGATTGCCCCCTAACATAAAATGTGCACATCAGAGTGCCCCCTAACATAAAATGTGTCCATCTGAGTGCCCCCCAACATAAAATGTGCACATCAGAGTGCCCCCTAACATAAAATGTGCCCATCAGCGTGTCCCTTATTTTATGTTAAGGGTCACGCTGATGAGCAAATTTTATGCTAAGGGCACATTTTATGTTAGGGGGCACTCTGATGGGCACATTTTATGTTAGGGGGCACTCTGATGGGCATATTTTATGTTAAGAGCAACGCTGATGGACACGTTTTTGTTTTGCCCATCTTTCTGAGTCATAGCAAAGACTTCAGATTCGGACCTCGGCCCAAAGAAAATTTTAGCAACCGGACCTCCTTGAATTTTAATTCATTACCCCTGGCATACACACTACAAAGAATATTCTTGTAAAGGAATGAATTTACCTTTGTTCGTAGAGCCAAGATTCTGCGGAGCATGAACTTTGGTGATGGTGAAAAATCTGTATCACAAAGAAAGATCAGTCTCAAAAAGAAACTTCCATAGTATAGAGGGACTTTCCAGGAGAACTTCGGGAACAATGGCGAAAGTTCCGGTTAAAAAAGGTTCATGTTCAACGTCTCGTGCGTTCTGTGCGTGGCTCCGCCCTTCCAAATCACGCGGAGTTGGTATGTGCCCGCCAGACGCCATCTGCGACACAGGGCTACAGGAAAGATGGAGGACACCGGAGGAGGCCGCAAGAGTAGCAAGCAAGGAGGTAGAGTAAAAGCAACAGCCATGAGCAGTGAAGAAATGGTGGAGATGGTGGACCTGCTCGAAAAATACGATTATGATGGACGGTTGAAGAACTACCTCAAACCAAACGCCAGAAAGGACCAGATTCTTACGAAAATTCTGCAAAAGAAGTTTGGGGTTGAAAGATCCAAAGAGCAATTCAGAAAGAGATGGTCAGATCTCAAACATCGAGAACCTGAGAAGCTTGCAAGTATCCACAAAATCCTAAAGAAAAGTAAGTATTGTGGCTTTTCAATCTTATGTTTTTTGCAATGTGGTTGAACTGTGCACCTGCTGTAAGCATATAGAATTGACATGACATGGTCTTTTTTTCAGGAAAAATCAAGAAGCACCTTTCTAAACGGAAAATATCTAGGAAAAGATATGCTAACAGCACAAATCGGAAAAGTGAGCAGTGTTCAACGATAATAATTGAAAACGTGGACTCAGACACCCTTCAGAGCAGTACAGGTAGGTGCACATAATGTATGATTTGTGTCCTATCCAATGAACATTGCATATTTGACATATATGTAAAAAGATGTATGTATATAACTATATATATATGAACAAGTCGGATATGACGAAACATGTCAGGGAGTGAATCCTACGGCGTCCGGAAGTGATCGGAGCTACCACGGAGGTCGGTGCAGCCTGGTACATCAGCGCGGAGAGGGTGAGCCAGCCTTGAGGAGGGCCGAGTAGTAATACCGAGAGACTTCCCATACGATTATTGTTGGAGGCTTTATACTATGTTTGTTTGTGAGTACATTTTATTTGGATTTTTTGTGTGAATAAATGTGGAGTTGAAACAATATCACACTAGTGGGTGTCCCCCTCTCTTTTGCCTTTAACACGGTGCATTGCTGAATTATTGAGAGGAGAGAGGAGTTCCTGCAGGGAGAGACAGGATCGTGTGGTGGTGATTTGACTGGAGGAGATCTTTTGTTTTACACCTTGTAGCCCTTCCTATGAGAATAGGAGGGCCACATGATCTGGTGAGTTGCCACTCCCCTCATTGAGCACCTGGGTGAAGGATTTGTGTGGTGGTGACCCTTTAATCTCACGAATTTATCCAAAGCAGTGGAGATTTTAAGAGACTTTACACATGATATTTAAAGAGACTGTACACATTTAACATTATTGTGTGTGGAGGAATATCATTACTGTATCGTTCTATCAGCGCTACTGTTACTAGTTTTGGTTCATTTTGGACGTTTTCTGGTAATCTTTTAACATATATATATATATATATATATATATATAATATTATAGAGAGAGAAAGAGAAAATAATGTGGATTTCTAAAAAGTGTACAATCATATATTTTTCGCCGTGCTGAATGGAGAGATGCCAGTCGTGAACTTTAGATCCTGTAAGCTTCTGCCCGTGGCCAGGTAACGCAAGGTGGCGATTAATCGCTGTTCAGCAGTGATAGCCTTCCGCAGAATGGTGTTCTGCTTTTGGATGTGTGGCCGCACTGCACTCAGGAGTACTTGGAAGCAATCGTCAGTCATCCGTAAATAGTTCCTGAAGTCATCAGGATTGTTCTCTTTCAATTCCCTTAATAGTGACATATGAGAGAACTGGTCACGGTTCAGCAGCCACCTCTTGCACCATGCTCTCCTCCTCTTCATCTTCCCTTTCTGCTGCCTTTGGATAGCCAGGACTCCAAGACCAAGTATAGCAAGGGTCTCGGATGTTTCGATCTCCATCTTCCAAGATCGTTGTATAAAACTAAAAAAGGTGATAAATCTCGAAGATTCTGAAAAATCCGAGGCGCAGTTTCACGAATGATCCGAGAACAAAAGCCACGTCACATCCGGAAGAAGGAAGGCGTGGCCTCGGGGGTCACACGTATACGTACTTACATCACACTCTACGAACAAAACGTCAACCAAAAAAACATAAATCGGACGAGAAATTTAGTGAACATATATGCACTGTCAACTAAAAACGGTTGTAGACGCGAGCATGAGAGAGAAAAATCTGAGGATATTTCGTCCAATTTTCGTCAAGTGTGTACGAGCCTTTACAGAGAATAGCGCACACATGCAAAATAAATGACTATCAAATATAAAGGCAAAAAATGGGGATTTAGTCCCACCAAATGGCCATATCGTGCTCAAGCCCACCGCTACATCAAAGTACCCCATTGTCAGTGGGTCCTACACTATCCATAAAAAGAAGGATGAATCCAACCTCTCACCATTGGAGATGCTTACTCCTTACTGGGAGAGATGTGCAACTGCATTATAAGGGACTCCTCCTATATCTACTTGCTAGTGGACACTGATAGAGTACAGGTGTGGGAGGGTGGGGTGCTCAACCCCAGAAGTCTGGTCAGGACCAAATACATAACAAACAATGAACATGCATTTCTAAAGCCGGTGCAGCTATGAACCAAGCGACATGAGCTGGGGGGGGCACACCCTGAGAAAAAGCTGCACCAGCTTTAGAAATGCATGTTCAGGGTATGCCCCCCAGCTCTTTGTTTGTTTCTTATGTATTCGGTCCTGACCAGACTTCTGGGGTTGAGCACCCCACCCCACCCCCACACACACCTGTACTCTATCAGTGTCCACTAGCAAGCAGATATAGGAGGAGTCCCTTATAATGCAGTTGTTGGTCATTTTCTTGGTTGGAAACAAATTTACACCACATCCACATCCTTGCCATTTTTTATGCTCATTGAACCAAAGAAAGTGTGAGTACCCTGTTTGCACCTTTTTATTGCTTTAATAAACGTTTGGAAAGGTGTCTGCGCAATGATTGCCCTCTCATTTCCCTTGGAACATGCTTTGAGATCTGTGCTGAGGTGGTTCATACTATCGGATCCATTGACCAGGCGATAGAAACATGTTTTTTCTGACGGCTGTATAATTCATTTGCATCTGGTAAGAGGCTGTATGTTTGGCTTCCCTGGGTGGTGGACCTATCAATTTCTTCCCACAGTGACTGTCGTATCTCACTGGAGGACTACTTTTAAACTAATGTACTTTGAGCGCTGCTGTTTATTTGAATATATTATCAAAGAACTTGGGTCCTTACCCATAGTATGGGGTACATGTAACATCACTATGGTAGAGGTTCATGAGTAACTACAAAACAGCAACCAGTCATTGGTGTGGTACCGGATAGGTGACAGGTTCTCCGGTAGTGCAGGGGTCAGTGCCCTGACTCCTTCCCTAGCTGTCCATTTCTGTCAGTCACCAGGAGTGGACTAGCAATACGGAGATCTATGGCCTGGTCATTTGGTACAGAAAGAGAACAGTCACATGAGAGCATGTATGAGGTCTGCGCTAGGTGCTAAGGAGGACCCCATTCTGTTACGGGAGTGAGGTAACAAAGGTACGCTGTTTGGTGGAGTGGCCAGCGGCTGAGCCTGTCCTTTCTGAATGCAATTCAAATATCAGTACAAGTATATAGGACACGGGACGAGGGAGCTTAAGGGGGAACTCAGTACCTTGAGTACTGAACATATTGGGCATGAGTTGGGAGAACACCTTAATGTTTGACTTTTCACATGACTGCAGCTCCTGCCTGGTCCCTGGGCATTGGTGAGCACACCTTTGGACAAAGTATAACCCCATGTGCAAGCAGTGCTGTATTTTGGCCTAGGCCAACAAGGCCCAGGCCTAGGGCGGCACTTTGCAGGGGGGCAGCAAAAAAGCCACCCCCCCTCCACCTGAGACACTATTGGCCACTGGTTGCTAGAACCGCCTCTCTCACCCCCTCTCTCTCACCCCCTCTGTCTCTATCTTACTCACCCCCTCTCTCACTCTCTCATCCCTCCTCTCTCTCTCCCTCCCTCTCTCTCACCTCCCTCTCACCCCCTCTCTCTTTCTCTATCACCCTCCTCTCTCTCTCATCCCTCCCTGTAGCTCTCATCCCTCTCTCACCCCCCTCTCTCTCATCCCCCCTCTCTATCTCTCTCTCTCATCCCCCCTGTCTCTCAGTCTTTCTCTCATCCCCTCTCTCTCTCATCCCCCCTCTCTCTCGTTCTCTTTCTCATCCCACCTCTCTCACCCCTCCTCTCTCTCTCACTCAACCCCCCCCTCTCACCCCATCTCTCTCTCTTCGATTCCCCCCTCTCTCTCACCCCCTCTCTCATCCCCCCTCTCTCTCTCTCACCCCCACTCTCTCTCTCCCTCCCTCACCCCCTCTCTCTCTCACCCCCCCTCTCTCTCCCTCCCTCACCCACCCCCCCTCTCTCCCACTCCCTCTTACCCCCCCCCCTCTCGTGAGAGATCAGGGGTTCATACTGGGACTTGTAGTCCTTCAATTTTAAAGGGGGTTACATGTGTTAAAAAATGAGTGGGAAAAATGTATATGGGGGGGGGGGGGGGGGCACACAATTTTATTCTTGCACAAAACCAAAATACACCGCTGTGTGCAAGGGTTAGTGCCCCCTGAGGGAGGAACCACTTATGTGGCCAAATGAGAGAGGGAAACCTGTCAGACCTTCATTTATAGAGCCGATGAGACTGCACTGAAACTCCTCCTCAGCTTTTTGCTGCAGGTCCGACAGCCAGGTGGAGAAAGGAGCTGGCAGCTGAGTGCTTCCACGATTCGGGAGGATCGGAGTGGCTGTGTCTTACACTTACAGCGCTGCATGATTTCAAAAAGCCAGAGTTCTTCTGCGGCGGAGAGGATGTCCTACAAAGTCCCGCCTCCTGGGCCGGCTCTTACCTATGATAGACAGAACACTGGTGACGTCTATCATAGGAGCCAGTGTCCAGGAGGCGGGACTTTGTATGACATCCTCTCCGCCGCAGAAGAACTCGGCTTTCTGAAATCATGCAGCGCTGTAAGTGTAAGACACAGCCACTCCGATCCTCCCGATCCTATCAATTCTACCCCCCCCCCCCCCCCGCTGATGACAGAAGGAAGCAGACCGCTTCGGCGGTCCAGATTAATGGGGGCACACACACTGGTCAATCTGCATTATTGGGGGCACACACACTGGTCAATCTGCTGCATTATTGGGGGCACACACACTGGTCACTCTGCATTATTGGGGGCACACACACTGGTCAATCTGCATTAATGGGGGCACGCACACTGGTGGCTCTGCATTAATGGGGGCACGCACACTGGTCACTCTGCATTAATGGGGGCACGCACATGGTCACTCTGCATTAATGGGGGCACGCACAATGGTCGCTCTGCATTGGATGGGGGCAACATTTGGAATGCCTTTTTTTGCTGTTGGCGTTCTGTATTTGGAATTTGACGGTCACTTTTCTGGACCTCGGACTGAATGGAAAATTTGTAAGTGGACCTTTCAAGTTTACATTTGAGTACCCCTGTTATACACTGATGGATGACGCCGGGTCCGGGCCTGTACGGCACTTCAGTGACGACGTCCTCCTCCGCGCAGGAGAACGTCTGACGTCACTGAAGGGGCGGCCCTCCGCTGCTGGCGCCACAGAGGCTGCAGCAGTAGTACAGTACCCAGTCTCGCGCCGCGGCGCCGGAAGATTAGAGAACATCGCACAGGCACAGGTGAGGGTGGGGAAGAAGAATGGATGATGGAAGAAGGAGCAAGGGAGGTTAATGGAGACAGGGTCGGGTGGATAATTAATAAAGCAGGAGGGCATAATGGAACTGGAAGAAGGAGTGGGGGGGGGGAGAGGAATGGCGGAAGCAGAGCAGGGCCCAGGGGGGATGGATGAGGGAAGAAGGAGCAAGGGGGGTTAATGGAGATGGGGTCGGGTGGATAATTAATAAAGCAGGAGGGCATAATGGAACTGGAAGAAGGAGTGGGGGGGGAGGAATGGCGGACGCAGAGCAGGGCCCAGGGGGGATGGATGATGGAAGAAGGAGCAAGGCGGGGTTAATGGAGATGGGGTGGATAATGAAAGCAGGAGGGCATAATGGAAGAAGGAGTGGGGGAAGCACGGGGGATGGATAGCGGAAGCAGAGCAGGGCCCGGGGGGGGTGGATGATGGAAGAAGGAGCAAGGGGGGTTAATGGAGACGGGTGGATAATTAATGAAAGCAGGAGGGCATAATGGAAGAAGAAGTGGGGGGGGTTAATGGAAGCACGGGGGATGGATAGCGGAAGCAGAGCAGGGCCCAGGGGGGGTGGATGATGGAAGAAGGAGCAAGGGGAGTTAATGGAGACGGGGTGGATAATGAAAGCAGGAGGGCATAATGGAAGAAGGAGTGGGGGGGGGCCGGGGGGATGGATAATGGAAACGGGGGTGGATAATGGAAGCAGGGGGATGGATAATGGAAGCAGGGGGGATGGATAATAGAAGCAGGGGGGATGGATAATAGAAGCAGGGGGATGGATAATGGAAGCAGGGGGGGGTGGATAATAGAAGCAGGGGGGATGGATAATAGAAGCAGGGGGATGGATAATGGAAGCAGGGGGGATGGATAATGGAAGCAGGGGGGATGGATAATAGAAGCAGGGGGGATGGATAATGGAAGCTGGGGGGATGGATAATAGAAGCAGGGGGATGGATAATGGAAGCAGGGGGGATGGATAATGGAAGCAGGGGGGATGGATAATGGAAGCAGGGGGATGGATAATGGAAGAAGGAGCAAGGGGGGTTAATGGAGACGGGGTGGATAATGAAAGCAGGAGGGCATAATGGAAGAAGGAGTGGGGGAAGTACGGGGGATGGATAGCGGAAGCAGAGCAGGGCCCAGAAGGAAGAAGGAGTGTGGGGGGTTAATGGAAGCAGTGGAGGATAATGGAAGAAGGAGCAGGGGGGGATGGATAATGGAAGCAGGGGGGATAATGGAAGAAGGAACAGGGGGGATGGATAATGGAAGCAGGGGGGTAAAAAGCAAGAAAGGTTAGATTTTTATAGTGCTCACTTTGAATGTTTACATTATCTAGCACTTTAGTTGAATTGCATTCAGTTAACTCTCTGGAAACTTATGTTCTTGGCATGGCTTGGCTGCCGACTAGTATGGCCGCGTAGTACATTATCTGTACGTTATCAGTGTGTGTTATCTTTGGTGTTGAATAGGACTGAAGGTCCTAAAAATCTCATGTTCTCAAAAAACTCATGTTCTGATATTATAGTTTGAAAATATGTTTATATGCACTTATTGCTCTTCTTTTAACCAATAATGGTAATATTTTGCCTTGAATGGGCCGTTTTAGTGTTGTACTGTTTGTGTGCACTACTATTTCCTGCACTTTTACAAGTCTGTTTGCACTATTTCCTGCACTTATTGGTAAAAAATTTGTTTTATAGCTGTATAACTTATTTTGTTAAACCGTTAATAAAAATGCACTTAACAAAAGCACAAATTAGTGTGTTTTTTTATATAAAAAAATTATTGAAAGAAACATTTTTGCAAGGGAGGTGGGTGGCCGTTGGGGGGGGGGGGGCGCCAAAATGGAGCTTCGCTTGTGTAGGCAGAAATCCTTGCACCGGCCCTGCTTCCACCCACACTCCAACGCCCTGGTGTGCAGTGAGATTATGCACAGCTACACTCTAAACCTATTGGATGGGGTTGTGAGGATGGTTGTTTGCTGCCGGACTGTGGAGGGGATATGTGGGCACCAGCAACCGTTTTTAAAAACACTGCCTGCAGTTGTCTAAGTCAAGCTTTTACATTATCTGACCATGGTGGAGACCAAGCTTGGTGAATGAGCTGGAGCCCCACGGTGAGTGAACTGTAAACACATTCTTTACTCTCATATCTCTCCCATTTCTTTTCTCCTTCTCCCCTCCCTTTCTCACCCTCTTCTCTCTTTCTCCCGCTTCTCTTTTTCTCTTCACTCAAATTCAAATAACTGCTTTTTTGGCAATGCTAAAATGTATTTGGTTCTCCCAATAAAGCTCAAGTTTCTATGGGAAACTTACAGTGCAAGGGGGAACTCTGTGGACTCTGATGTGAAGGTGAACTCTGATGTAAAGGGCAATGCTGCAGACATTGATGTAAGTGGGAACTCTGATTAAAAGGGGAATGCAGTGAACTCTGATATAAGGTGGTCTCGGGTCACCAGAGCCCCCCCCCCCCCCTGATATCAGAGTTCCCCTTTAGATCATTATCTGCAGCATTCCCCTTCCCTTGCACTGTAAGGGGGAATTCTGCAGACTCTGATGTAAGGAGGAACTCTGTGCCTCAGGGGTCAAGTCCTGGGAAAAAAAGTGTGGGAACTCACCCAAGATCCCCCCCCACCCCTCACCCCCACTGACATTGCAAAAAAGTACCTAAAATGCCCGTATTCTGTGCTAAACAGTGCAAATATCAATATTTAAGCTATAAACATGTATATAGTGTTATTAGCAATGTGTTTAAGTTAAACAAAAGTCAAAAGCCTTATTTCTCCCTTTACACGAAAGTCAGGTTAATATAACCCAGCCAGCAAAGAGTTCCTCCTTACATCAGAGTCTGCAGGATTCCCCCTTACAGTGCAAGGGAACTCTGACATAAAGGGGAATTCTGCAGATCATGATCTAAAGGGGAACTCTGATATAAGGAGGGGGGCTCCTGTGACTAGAGACCACCTTATATCAGAGTCCACTGCGTTCCCCTTTACATCAGAGTTCCCACTTACATCAGGGTCTGCAGCTTTGCCCTTTACATCAAAGCTCCCCTTCACATCAGCGTCCACAGAGTTCCCCCTTGCACTGTAAGTTTGAATCCTGCAGACTGATGAAAAGGGGTATGCCGGGAACTCTGATGTAGGTTTAGGCGGATGCTGTGTCTGGGTAATCCATTCCTAATCTTCCCAACCTGCATTGACCATGTACACACCACTTGCTAAATCACAATCTGTCTACCAGCAATACAGAGCAAGCTAACGAGGAAAAAAATGTCTCTGGGCCCCCTTTGTTCGGTGGGAGCGGGGGACAGTAAATGGACTATTTTATCAGTTTTGGGTTTAGGTGGATTAATCCACCGCAGCGTTCCCAGCCTGTCACGGTGTATTCATATTGAAGAGGCAGGTGACTGGGCTTGAACAGTGTAGCGCGCTGTGGCAGATTAATCTGCCTAAATCTGAAACTGATAAAATAGTCCACTTACTGTCCTCACTCCCACCGAACACAGGGGGCCCGGAGACATTTTTTTTTTCTAAATAGCTGCACAGCGAGGGATTGTGGCCCCCCCCCCTGGACACGGCTGAAAATGGGAACGGCTTTTCTGCTGTGGAAAAAGTACAGGAACGCCATTCCCATGCGTTCCTGCAGGACTCGAGCCCTGCTGTGCTGGTTGGGGTATATTAACCTAACCTTCGTGTGAATGGATTGCACTGTTTAGCACAGAAAACGGCTATTTTAGGTACTTTTTTGTAGTGTGGGGGGGGGGGGGGTCTTGGGTGAGTTCCCCCACTTTTTTCCCAGGACTTGACCCCTGACCATGGGACCTTTTTGGTGTGTAGAAAAGCCCCAGTGTCCAGCTACCTTCCTGTAGCTACTGATCCCAGCACCACCTCTTCAGGTACTGCCAGCCCTCCTGGCTGCAGCTGCCCCTTTCACTAACCCTCCTGGCTATTCTTCCACAGTCCTCACTCACCATCCACCCGGCTGTCTTCTCCCTGGAGATCTCCTGCACGGGCTCGCTGGCTCTTGCTGACACCTCACACCTGCTCCCGTGTCACTGGACAGGACTCCTCAATGTGTTATAAGAGGATCTCTCCTGCACCCAAGCCCCAGGTCACCCTCTTCCCCCTCAGACTAGGGGGCTACCCTCAAGGGCCTTCGACAGCCTCCTCAGCACTCCATCTCCACACTTCCAACTGAACTCTCCTGCCCCTGCTTGGATGGCCCTGAGTATATATGAGGTGTCTGCCCCCTTCCAGTCCATCTGGGGATTGGCTGGGGCCCTCATGAATGCTCCAGGCAGCTCCTTCTAACTTCCTTTCCATTCTTATGAAAGCTTTTCCAAGGTTCCAGCAAGAAGGGGGGGGGTATCAGAGGTGCTGCCTGATTAGTCACCCAGCCTCCCTGAGTCACTCACCCCTACCCAGATTCAAAACACACAGGCATGGCTGCCAGCCAGGCCTAAATTTACCTACGCTACGAAAAAAAAATCTATTTACACTAGTACACTACACTAAAGCGTGCTATATCTGTCTATGGGCTCTTGTAGCCCCTCCAGGTACGGGGCCACTTTGTAGTCTCTCTGCAGTGACTGGTAAACAGTTCTTTTCTTGGTGTTTGTTATTTAATTTCTCCATTCACCATCATATTTTTCTTTGGAATCATTCATTATGTTTTTATTTCAGATTTTGTCAGGCTGGGGTTGTTGGGGGTTTGGGATAGACAAAGTGGTGATAAATTGTTGCAGGCCGCATGGCTTGGACTGGTCCTTTTTGGTCAGTAAGGCTTTATGGTGGTATGAGTAAGGACTGCTATTTTGTAGGTGGTCCCATTATGATAGCGCTCTTCTGTACTGTGAGAAGTAAGGGAAATCAGCGCAGCTCAGACCGGCAGGCACTGTTGGAGGTGTTCCTATGGACTTGGAGAAGGCACTTACAGAATTCCAGATGTAGCACTGTCCTTGTAGGGCTTGCTGTGTGTTGACTTCTTCTTGACCTCTGATTACCTGCAGACAGTTGCTGGGGGTTTTTCACATATCCCTCTCTACTCCCGTTTGCTCGTTACTCAATAGACAGTCCAGGGTATTTGGGTTTTTTTATTTATTGTGAAACTTGGATGGGAGAAGGGAATAGTGGGATACTCCAACTGAACTATTCACAGTGGATAAGAACAACTCTCACTTAGCCTCACCAGGTTATTTGTGGAAGCAGGCACACTTTTACTATACTGCCACTTGTATGGAAGACGTAAGTATTTTTGCTCTCTCTAGAAGCAGACTTGATGCAACTACTTAACTTTAAGGACACGCTCTAGCATCCCCTTTACTGACACCCGTCAACCGACTCTTCTACTTGAAGGGATGGCCCTCACGGAACAGGTCCCATGACACAGATCTGTAATAACTTTAGGCAGATTTGGATCCTTTCCAGTGTCTCCCTTTCCGTCAGTTCTGTAAGACATCTGGGTTCAGTTTTTCACGGACTTTCCGGCCCTCAGGTTGACTACCCAAGGCTGCGTGGCAGCTTCTACAGAGGAGGGGCACTCTCCAGCCAAAGACCCCAAGCACATGTGCCCTTGGCATTTATACAGTCACCCAGCATGCACCGAGGCACTTTCCTCTGCCAATCACCAGGGCTGTAACAATGCCTGTGCCCTCACTTGTCAAGTTTACCCCCCACTGTCCAATATGCCTCCCTATTGGAGCAGTGTGAAACATTCAGACAAGCTGAGCACCATGAACGAGCCTACCAATGGATCCTGCTCGCTGGTAGGCAGAGAGAACGATACATTTATCTGGCAATCTCCCTGGTAAGCAGAAAGATCAAAAAAATATACTCTCTTCTAGCACCTACCTAGGAGGGTGTTACACAGATTGGCAGGTGACAGGAGCCCAAAATTCACTGCCATAAAGAAGGATTGGGTGATGACACTATCAAAGATTCCAAGCCAGACTCTCACTGGTGGTTTTAGGTGGTATATCTGCCTCCTGATGGCATAGAAGGCTCTGCATGCCTTGTCTTTTAGTGCCTCTAAGGCTGGCTTAAAACTTCCTGATTGGTTAACTTCTAGGCCGAGGTATGTGTAGCTGTTAGTTTCATCAAGAGTGCAGTTGTTTAATCACTTAAGCCCCGGAGGATTTGGCTGCTTAAAGACCAGGGCCTATTTTGCGATTCGGCACTGCGTTACTTTAACGGACAATTGCGCGGTCGTGCGACGCTGTACCCAAATGAAATTTACGTCCTTTTTTCCCACAAACAGAGCTTTCTTTTGGTGGTATTTGATCACCTGTGCGATTTTTACTTTTTGCACTATAAACCAAAAAAGAGCGAAAATTTTGAAAAAATAGCAATATTTTTCACATTTTTTTATATGAAATTCCCCCAAAAAAATGTAAAAATCAAAATTTTTTAACATTTTAGGCCAATTTGTTTTCTGCTCCATATTTTTGGTAAAAAAAATTGCAATAAGCGTATTTTGATTGGTTTGCGCAAAAGTTATTGCGTTTACTAACTAAGGGAAGATTTATGTCATTTTTATTGTTTTTTCTTAAACTAGTAATGGCGGCGATCTGCGATTTATTTGCGGGACTGCGACATTGCGGCGGACAGATCGGACCCCTGACTGACATTTTTGACACTTTTGGGGGTACCAGTGACATTACTACAGTAATCCGTGCTATACATATGCACTGTTACTGTAAAAATGACACTGGCAGGGAAGGGGTTAACTTTATTAGAGATCCAGGGGTTAAATGTGTCCCTAGGGGCGTGGCTTTTGATGTAACCACAGAGACATACGATCCTACATAGCAGGATGGTATGATCTCTGCAGTTAGATCAAGGAGAATGACAGACGGCTTTGTTCACATCAGCCGCCTGCCTTTCTCCCTCTCCAGCGGGAGATCGCGAGTGACCGGCGGACATCGGAGCCACTGGTCACTTGCGCTGGAATGTCAGGGAACGAGCGGGGGGCGGGAGCGCGCCTCCGGCTGCGCGCTTGCCCCCTAGATGCTCGTACGCGAGCGACGTACCGGTACGTTGCTTAGCCCAGGAGGGGCTGACTGCCGCTGTATATGTGTGTGGCAGTCGGCAAGTGGTTAAAGCAGAGTTCCATCCATTTTTGTGTTTATTAAAAGTCAGCAGCTGCAAAAAGTTTTAGCTGCTGACTTTTAATAATCGCACACCTGTCCCATGGTCCTGCGATGTGACCGCCGGGAGCCTCGGTTCTCTCCCTCTTCTCCCCGTGGCGCGGGCATCTCTAGTGTGGGCACCCGGCTGTGACAGCTTTCAGGTTCACAGCCGGGTACCCACTGCGCACGCGCGAGTCGCGCGGTGCGTCCTGAGTGGATGGGCAATCTTCTGGGACCTGTGACGTGTCCCAGAAAATTGCAGGGAGAGAGCGGGAGAGGAGCCACCTAGGCCACGCTCAAGCCACCTAGGCCACCCGAGCGGGTAACTGTCAAATCTAGGTACCTGCTCCCCCCCCCCCCCCTAAAAAAATGACATGACAAATGTGGCATGTCAGGAGGGCTTAAAACAGAAGTTCCATTTTTGGGTGGAACTCCACTTTAATATAAAGGAAAGGTTTTTTGTTTGTTTTGATGATTTTCGTTTTCTTTGAGTTGATAGGTAGTGCCCATGTGGCTCTGTATTTCTCCAGCATTTCTTGGCTGTCTTGTATACCTTTCTTTGTTGGTGACAGTAGAAGGAGATCATCTGCATACTGCAGGAGCTTCACCTCGGTGTCCATGTGCTGGGGAGGATTCTAGAGCTGCAGACAGTTCACTTCCTCCCCCCTCCCCCATCTCTCTCTCTCTCTCCATTTCCTCTCTCTCACTCCCCCTTCCCCCGTCTTGGCCAAAGTGTTCATCGTCTCAAGAACCCTCCCACTGTTAGTGTATGTAGCACCCTCCTAGGTAGGTGCTGGGCAAAATATATGTGTGGCCCTGTTCTGCTTATCAGAGGGGTCTGATCTGTTAGTTAGCCTGTCACATTCTTCCAGGTGTGACCTGTTGAGTCTGGGGAGTCTCCCCACTGTATCCAATGACTGACCTTGTTGGACAGTGGAGGAAACCTAGCCGATAGCACATCAGGGTTTATGACTGTCCCAGTGGGCGGGCATTGCTGCAATGCATCCTGGGATTGGAAATAAATCCTGAAGGGAGCATGTGACAGGGTGTCTTTTGGCAGGAGCAAAGTCCCAGGAGGAGGTAGACGGCTGTCTCTCCTCCTGCTGAAGTGAGAAAGGTGGTCCAGGCAGTCAGCCTAGGGACCAGGAGTGGAGCTGTGCTGCAGAGGATCCAGTGTGTGCTGGCCAAGTGGAGCTGCTGGGCAGAATACTTCTGGAAAAACAGTATCGTGAGTGCTCAAGCATCTGCCCAGGGGTCTGCCTAAGAGAGGGGACCACTCCAGAGAGGTCAAGGGGATCAAGGAGCCAGCTAACTCGAAGTTACTGTAAAGGGGGTGCCAAGTTGTAAAGCCCTGAAGATTAGGGGGTAAAGGAGGCACCAGGAAGGGCCCTGAAGTTGCTCAGCAGTGCAGTCTACTATTGAAGTCAGCTACCTCAGGAAAGGAGTACCTTAGGAAGCTAATAGGACTCTTTCACAGTCAAAGGTAAAGTAAAGTAAGTGGCCTAGCCATGACTAGCTCAATCAGTGTTAACCAGCGTCAGTTAGCGTTAACCAGCGTCAATTACCATTTTCTGCATTGTCCCTGCCTATTGTGCATAGTTCAGTTCAATTGGAGTATCCCATTCATCCCTTCTCCTACCCAAGTTCCTAATAAAAAATAAAAAAAAAAAACAAAGAAACTGGACTGGTCCTTGTCAAGAAAACACTTGAAAACATGCCTGAATGTTCTACTGTTGCTAATGGTAACCCAGGTGAACTCACACTCAGCAGCTCCCATGTGAGTAGTGCTACATGTAATTTGGCCACACCCACAATCCAATGTGTTATTTCTTTAATCTCCTTATGGTTCCCAAGTGTGCCCCCGGTCTTTCACAACCCTTGTATTAACAGAGGCATGGACTCCAGAGAGAGAGATATAATTTTGCCCCTGTACAAATCATTAGTAAGACCTCATCTGGAATATGCAGTGCAGTTTTGGGCACCAGTTGTTAAAAAGGATATCGGGGAACTGGAGAAAGTGCAGAGAAGGGCAACTAAACTGATAAGAGGCATGGAGGAGCTCAGCTATGAGGAAAGATGAGAGGGACTGAATTTGTTCTCTGTTGAGAAGAGGAGATTAAGGGGGGATATGATCAACATGTATAAATACATAAGGGGTCCATATAGTGAACTTGGTGTTGAGTTGATCACTTTAAGGTCAACACAGAGGACAAGGGGGCACTCTTTACGTCTAGAGGAAAACAGATTTCGTCTCCAAATACGGAAAGGTTTCTTCACCGTAAGAGCTGTGAAAATGTGGAATAGACTCCCTCCAGAGGTGGTTCTGGCCGGCTCACTATATTGCTTTAAAAAAGGCCTGGATTCTTTCCTAGGTGTATATAAATGGGTACAAATATTTATAGGTAAAGTTGATCCAGGGAATATCCGATTGCCTCTCGGGGATCAGGAAGGAATTGTTTCCCCCCCACTATGTCTAGTGGCCCCCCCCCCAAAAAAGGAAAAAAGAAGAAAATAAAAAAAAAGTGTCTATTTTTCGCCCACTAGGGGCGCCGGACTTAGTGCTGGGTATGGGGGGGGTGGGGTGGACTAAGATACCACCCATAGTCCTTCTCCTCAGAGGAGGCAGTGTGATGGGTTCTGATCTGTATGTTAATTGTGTGTGTAGAGGCACCTGGAAGGAACTCTGAATACATTACAGGTACTTTGTGAACAGTGGCGGCCGGCCGATAGGGGGCGCAGGGGTGCCGCCCCCCCCCCCAAAAAAAAAAAGGAAAAAAGAAGAAGATTAAAAAATAAAAAAGTGTCTATTTTTCGCCCACTAGGGGCGCCGGACTTAGGGCTGGGTATGGGGGGGGTTTTGACCCCACCCTCGGCCAGCAGAGGCGCTGATTGGCGCTCTTCAGGGGGTCATCGGGGCGCAGAGCAATGTTTGTGCCACTCTCAGTCAGTGTATCCCATAATAGGGTGTCTCTCACAGTATATCCCATAATAGGGCCCCTGCTCCCTATTATGGGATATACTAGTACTGATGGACCCCTTAATATGTGATATATTGGGAGAATTTGTTCACGCAAGCAAAATACAGGGGACAAAATGGGTGGAGTCTATAAGGGGTTGGGCTTCTGAGAAATGGGAGGGGTCAAAATGGAAGGGCGGGGTCTTGCGCCCCCCCATCTTAAAACTTCACCAGCCGCCACTGTTTGTGAACACTTATAAAAGGCCTGCTGAACAGCTGGAAAATGGTGAAGGTGTCAGACAAACTGTTGCTATATTCTGAAAACTATTCCAGGGTGTAAGGAAATGAGAAGGTGACGTTTCTCCTCTAATCTTTTGTATGTTTTGTCCTCATGATGAACACATTGCCCAGTGGCTGGGGAATGCCAGTTCTAGAGTAGGCCCAGGTATTTGGATTAATACATGACTAGGGATGAGCCAAAATAAGAGTTATCACAAATTAGTTATACAAATTTTTTGCTAAATGCATTGGTGTCTATGAGAAAGGAGAAACGAAGGTGATGAAAATGAGTGATAAATGGCTACTGAAAACTAGGAATGCTCCTTTCCACTGTAGCACACCCCCTTAAGGGCCGCTGATGAACGGGGATCCCCCACCCTGCACATCCAGGCACACCGAAATATAACAGTCACTCAGAGTCAGAAAACGTCTGTATCGTTTTTGTTTGTTTTATTGAGGGTAATAAAATTGGATAGGGATGGGAGGGAACTGACCTGCTCCTGCTGTCCTCTCACCTGCTCCGGTGCCTCTAGGAAAGGATTCATCTGTGTGTTGTAGAGGGTCCCTCAAGCACCTGAGGTCACCCCTCCAGACTAGGAAGCGCCTTCAAGGGCCATCGACAGCCTCCTCATCACTCCATCTCTACTCCACTCCACCTGACTGCCCCTGCTGGCATGACTCATGCCTATTTATGCGGTGCCTACCCCCTTCCAGACCCTTTTTTGTGGGGATTGGTCGAGGACCTCATAAATATGCCAAACAGCTCCTCCTAACCTCCACCCACTATGTCTAGAACATTCTTCAATGTTCCAGAGAATAGGGGGAGGAACCAGAGGAGCTGCTTGCTGATTCATCCAGCCTCCCTGAGTCATTGATCCCTGACCCAGTTTCAACTCAGGCCTGGCTCTCAGCAAAACCAATATACCTACACTAACAACAAACTTCCAACTGAGGAAACAGTTAGCTTTTGCTAAAGAAGTGGACTTTTTCGGCACAGTAATTGACACTAATGTCATAAAAAATATATTGTTTATTGATAATTAATTAAAAAAGAGTAGATAAGTATATATACGTCACAATAGTACACATAAATGTATTACAATCGAGCTAAAAACAAATCATAACATCACAATCATGGTAGTGTGGATATCCCTCAATCACCACTATATTTTTTGTTAATCCTATGAAAGCCTGATACTTAAATATAGATCATGGTATATGCAGGTGTTGAGGGAGCCACTGTAGAATGAATTTCCTCTACATGTTTCGCGTTCAATGTAACGCTTCTTCAGGAGAGTGTAATAAATTAGAAAAATATAAGATCTGAAGGAGACAAAGGAAGAGTGCATGAGTACCATACAACATATCCTAAATTCATATAATCCATTATAGGTCATAACCAAAAAATCATCTGCTCGTATTTTTTTCAGTATTGACAAATATATTGTAGCAGTATTTGAAAAGATATTTTATTTGCTTACCAATGTATGGTGTATGAATCCCAATGACAACAGGTCGCAATGTAGACCCGGATTAAACAATTTGTATTGCAGTGCTGAATGAGCGAACACCCAGAGCTATAAGTATAAATAAATCTATCTATCTCTACATTCTGTCAGCAGGAGTTAAGGCTGCATTCACATGTCAGCTTATAATCGCGGGCAGAACCGCCGCGGTTCCGCCCGCGATTCGGAGATTTATTGCAAATCGCGGGATGCCTAGCGTTGCCCGTTGATTTGCAATAGCCCCCCAAACGCCGAGCGATGTTGCCGCGATTTACGCCCGCCGAATCGCGGCAACATTGCGCAAACAAAATCGCGGGACGCAATACGCTCCAAAGAAGCTCTTGTACTTTTTTGGAGCGTATTGCGTCCCGCGATTTTGTTTGCGCGACGTTGCCGCGATTCGGCGGGCGTAAATCGCGGCAACATCGCTCGGCGTTTGGGGGGCTATTGCAAATCAACGGGCAACGCTAGGCGTTTGCAATAAATCTCCGAATCGCGGGCGGAACCGCGGCGGTTCTGCCCGCGATTATAAGCTGACATGTGAATGCAGCCTAAGAGCCTACTTGCAGAAAATAAACAGTTAAGCATTTTCAGAGAGTTTCTGGTAGGAGGAGTCCCTTCATGTGATCGGTCTCTTTTCAATAGCAGGCTAGGCCAAAGTTCTTCATCAGGAATAAACGTTCAACTTGGAACAGGCCAGGGTGTTACATAGTTACATAGTAGTTGAGGTTGAATAAAGACAATAGTCCATCCAGTTCAACCTGTGTAGGTGTATGTGGACGCAATCATCTCACATAACCCTGAATGATTTGATCTTGGAGATGTATGTCCAAGAGTCTAAAGGTGTAAGGGCGGCCTAGTCCTTGAACAAAGAACAACAAAGGCAGCAATCTTCTCCTCTTGTCCATGTGTAGCGTGCTCCTAGATAGGTGCTAGGTAAAAGCTTAGTTTTTGGCTCTGCCTGCTCATCAGGAGAGTCTGATTGTTAGTTTTGTTGCTTGCTGCATGTGTCCAGGGTGTGATTTACTTGGTCTGAGGGAGTGTCCCCACTGTATCCAATAGGGGATCCTGTTGGACGGTGGAGGAAACTCATCCAGTGACACACAGGCTTTTGTGATAGTCCCTGTTCGGAAGTTCTAGTGCGAACCGAACAGGGATGGGGGTTGGGGTGTTCGGTCCATCTTTAGTCTCTACATTGTACATCTGAGCTTTCACCAAACCCCCCACCCACAATATACACCAGGTACTTGGCAAACCAACTTGGCAAACCACTGCTTCTTTAGAGCAGGGCCGGTGCTACCACTAGGTAAACTAGGGCACAGCCAGGGGGACTCTTATGTAAGGGGGGGCATGAGGACCCTGATGTAAAGGGGGGCTATGGAGACCCTGATGTAAGGGGGGCTCTGGGGACCCTGATGTAAGGGGGGACTCTGGGGACCCTGATGTAAGGGGGGAGGGGGCTGTGGGGACCCTGATCTAAAGGGGGGCTATGGAGACCCTGATGTAAGGGGGGCTCTGGGAATCCTGATGTAAGGAGGGACTCTGGGGACCCTGATGTAAGGGGGGCTGTGGGGACCCTGATGTAAAGGGGGGCTATGGAGACCCTGATGTAAGGGGGGCTCTGGGAATCCTGATGTAAGGGGGGACTCTGGGGACCCTGATGTAAGGGGGGGGCTGTGGGGACCATGATGTAAGGGGGGACTTCGGGATCCTAATAAAAGTGGGGTTGTTAGGGTGAACTCTGGGGACTCTGATGTAAGGGGGGACTATGGGAACCCTGATTTAAAGAGAGGGGACTCTTGAGACTCTGATGTAAGAGGGGGAAGACCCTATTATAAAGGGTGAAAGGGAGTCAGGCCCAGGAGGTCCAGGCCTACAGCATATATGCACATACAGTCAATTAAGCAGAATAAGAAATCCGTGTATACTTTTCAGTTTATACGTTTTTAGTTTGCTCCTTAGCAAAGCACAGCATTCATTTAACAAAGAAATAGCTTGCAAGACAGCACGGAAAAAAAAAAAAAACGGGGAAAAAAACATACAAGTCTCATGACATTGGAATCCAGGGACACTTGTCACATCAATAACAATATTATCTGAACAATCTCACGGAGCTCACGAATTCCAACCACAGACAAGGCTACAGCTTGAGCACCCGCATAACAGAATACCGGAATGCTCACAAATTGAAGGTGGGCGGGGTTCTGGTAAGGTAACGTCTAAGCCAAAAGAGCTTGTTTTTTAAAGTTTATTTTTTAAGAAACCCAAGTTAATTCAAAACTACCAATTGGACTACTTTTTCTGGATCAATTACCTAGAGAGTAGGGAAGCCATTGGATCAGCTGAACAGCCAGGGAACTAATATATTTTTGCTGCTATACATCCTCACTACATGTCCCCTATAATACAATTGTGTAGGGTGCAGACAGGTTAGTGTGTGATGATATATTAGCAGTATGTGTCTCATTTTTATGTCCTGTACATCCTGGGGAAGGTGAGAGCTCTATGCTGCTCTGTACAGACACACACCGGGTTATACCGATCCTCTTCCTCTGCCCCCCAACCTGCTCTATTGTAATCCTTCACCCCTCTGCAGAAAAGGCCGCTGACCCTCTCCCTTCTCCTCCTCTTGTTGTGTGATGTTGAGTGATCCTTTCTTCCAGCCTTCCATGTGCCATATTGATCCTTCCTGCCTTCCATGTACCATAGTGATCCTACCTTCCATGTACCATAGTGATCCTTCCTACCTTCGATATACCATAGTGATCCTTTCTGCCTTCCATGTGTCATAGTGATTATTCCTGCCTTCCATTTACCATAGTGGTAATTCCTGCCTTCCGTGTGCCATAGTGACCCTTGTTGCCTTCCATGTGCCATAGTGATCCTTCCTGTCTTCCATATATACCATAGTGATCCTTGCTACCTTCCATGTGCCATAGTGATTCTTCCTGCCTTCCAAATACCATAGTGATTGGGACGGTACTCACAGTCACTGGGAGTGAAAGACAGATACTTAATGGTTTGGATTGCTTCAAATAGGGTCTGTGTTTACTTATGATAATGTGTATTGAACTTCAATGTCAGAGACAGGCTCTCCCAATTGTTTGTGTATTGAGGTGAGACGTGTATTGTGTTAAGCCTGTCTGTTCCATTGTTAAATGTTAATGAACTCACATATTGTTCTGTCCAGATGGCTAGATAATTAGTTCAGGTTAATTATATTTCTGTATACAATTTCATCTGCATATGATAACGTAATCAGGCAACCCCTGACCTGTGTGTGGTAATCTGATCAGGAGAGGGGTGTGCTCGTGTGTGTATAAATTGAGTGTGAAACTGTTCAATAAAGGAGAAGATTCCAGTACAAGCTAAGTTGTCGGCTAGCTTTGTATGGGGGCGGCTGGAAAATCTGATATCTGTGTTCACGACTGGGAGGAAGCCGCATACTGACGGAAGTCCTTAAGTATAGTGTGGATTGAGGTTCTATTACAGTGATCCTTCCTGCCTTCGATATACCATAGTAATCCTTCCTGCCTTCCATGTGCCATAGTGATTCTTGCTGCTTTCCATGTGCCATAATGATTCTTCCTGCCTTCCATTTACTATAGTGACCCTTCCTGCCTTCCATGTACCATAGTCATCCTCGCTGCCTTCCATGTGCCATAGTGATCCTTCCTGCTTTCCATGTGCCATAGTGATCCTTCCTGCCTTCCATGTGCCATAGTGATCCTTCCTGCATTCCATATACCATAGTGATCCTTCCTACCTTCCATATACTATAGTGATCCTTTCCTCTCTCTCTCTCTCTCCCTAGGGGTTGGTTCACACTGGAACACAGTGCACATTTCCCGCACTGCATTCAACCATGCTCCTCTTGTGAGACAAACATGGGTGCCATTAATTGTTAATAGCAGTGTGTTTTGGCCACCAAACCACATTGTACTGCAAACCTATGTGGTTTGGTGCGGTACGATTTAACAAAGTAGTGCTTTGCACATCGTCCCCATTAATTTGAATGGGTCACGGTCAGTTGGCAATTGTTTAATCATGGCCCTTAAGCCCTTCCCACTATCATGCTTGGCCACACATACTTTTTGCTACGCAACGCGTGCCACAGGGCATGGCGTCCCTGAAATGTCCCTTATTGTCAAGTTCAAAAGTTGGGAGGTATGCAAGTATGTTGAGGATAACTGCAGAGGTAACTAAATGAAAAAAAAATGGCTAATAAAACATGCTAGTATATAGTAAGTTTCTGAACTGTGGCAGCCAGACACGTGACTCCCCTGGGTGGGAACTGAAACTGAAAAAAGGAACGAAGGAGTGGCTGCACCCAAAAGCTACTTACATGATGATACTTGGGCCTAAATATGAATATGTAAACATGTGAGGAAAATAAGCCCAGCTTCCCTGAGCCTGTCCTTGTGCTATGATTAAGCTCCGAGGGGTGGAGCGAAATGCGTTGGGGCTGTTGGAGATACAACAGCTTTCAGCTTAGCAGATTAACTGCAGTTCACAAATAGGACACTAGATGTCGCTAATGCTCAGTGATATACTATGCATTTCTATGATGTGTTGTAATTTCCTGTACACTGTACTGAACTTGTTGGTTATCTCTTCCTGTCTGTTGTTCTAATTACAATGAGGTGACATCTTTGCTTTCTGTGTTATGTTCCAATAAAGAAGCCAGTTCCTGTTTACTGCACAATGTCTGATCTGAATGGACTCCGCTGCACCCAGTGATCGCACTCTGCAACAGGGGCATGGCCTGGTTGGAGCCCAGGCTGAAGTTGCCATACACCAACTATTAGTAGGTTTGTTTCGATGTACGGCTACAGGGAGATCCATTTCTACACACAGTGTCTTATGGTCACACGGGTACTCGTCGTTGATGGACCTCCTGGTGGGCATGTCATGGATCAGGCAGTTTGTCGTCAGATGGAATTCCAGCTGAATTTTACCCAGCCGAACACTGGCTGGATTGGACCACTTAAAATTGCTACAGACTCTTCTGGTCTGCCTCAGAAGATCTTTTAATCCCGGGTAGCACTAGGTGGCATCTTGAATACATACCATGCGTCGCATGGCTTCTTGAATACTTTAAGAGGACTAGTGATTCAGAGAATGGCTCAGTCAAAGATGGCATTGAGGAAGAGCAGTAAAAAGAGAAGGAAGTGGAGGAGACAAGTCTGGCACAGTCACCACCAGCTGTAAGGACATGGGACAGCAAAACAACCTCCAGTGGTGAGCCCTGTCATGCATCCTTCCTAGCTGCCAGCAGAATCACAGACAGGCTGTAAATGATATACAGTATCCATGCCTAAACTTGCTGGACCACGTCTCAGTGGTCAATAGGACTTTGCTGCTGACCATGTGGTCCAGTGATGTGGAAACATTTCTTTGCCTGTGATGGAGAAGAGCAGGGGAGGACTGGGCCAGGGGGCAGGGGGGCAATTGCCCCCTGGGCCACTCTGATTCCCCGTAAAAGGGCTGCACCACAGACATGCCTAAAGTTTTCTGGTGAAGAGAAGTAAAAAATCCCTGCCTCTGACCTACTGAGTGCGGGATGAAGACAAGGACAGAGCGCAGGCCTCCCCTTACCCCCTCAGCATAGATGGTGTATACTGTGTTTGAGCAGAGGCCGGTTCCATGCCCCACTGGAGGCTCTCCTCCAGCCCCAACCGAGCTGTCCCAGCTTCCCCCAACTGCCCTCTGCTGGCCAGGTCGGGAACCCGGATTCAGCCGGTGAGTACAGAGTACCTGGGTAGGAGCTTCAGCCTGGAATGGGGGTCAGGAGGAGGCCAAGAAGAGGGAGAGTGGGAGGGGAGTCAAATCGCTGCACCATTGGCCTCTGGTTTGTACTTGTCCCCTGGGCCGAAAGTTGCCAGTCTGCCCCTGGAGAAGAGTAAGGATGACCTTACAGGTGAAGAAATGGCGGCCACCAGACTGCCAAATTCCACAATTTCCCACCAGCTGACAAGACTGGAGTTGTAAAGTCAGCAATTAGGCCAAGCTGGCATTTAGACGTTGGGCATTGGGGTTGTTGGGGAGTATTT
Organism: Pelophylax lessonae; assembly: GCF_965119305.1. Taxonomy (NCBI): domain Eukaryota; kingdom Metazoa; phylum Chordata; class Amphibia; order Anura; family Ranidae; genus Pelophylax; species Pelophylax lessonae. The sequence continues at coordinate 657,615,986 of NC_138771.1, forward strand.
TCTTTTTTCTCTCTAGCAGCTTGGCCAACAAAATTGGCCTGCTCAGTGCTACAGATGGTGGTGTGGTGTGGGCAGAATCTGTGCAAGGTTACTGCCTATGCTTTTCAACACTTTCTGTTGCCCCATGCATACCCTCTTCTTACTCTATGGCAGAGTCATAGGGTAACCCTCTGATACCCATTGCTATACCATCCCTATTGCTGAGAGAGCAAGGTGTATAGTGAGGGTAGAGGTGTGTAGCACTGCCCCCTTGAGGACTGCTGAATTCTTCACCTTTGGATCCCCCTGGGTTACCATTAGCAACTGCAGCATGCACAATTTAACACTTTACTCCTTGGCTCAGTCAATGAACAGTCTAGGGGATGTAGTTGTTTTTTGTTATTATATTAAATTAGGGATGGAAGAAGGGAAGAGTGGGATACTCCAAATTAAACTATTCACAACGGATGAGGACTCTCACTGATGATGCAGCCAGGCTGCAGATTCACCTTGCCACTAGATGAAGTTGGGTTAAGTCTCTGTATAAATGACTGGTTTAAGTAGATTATCTTCAGGATACACTCCTAGTATCCCCTTTCAATCAACAGACTGACACCCGTCCTCTGATTTTCCTACACCGGGATGGCCCCCCTCAGGTCAGGCCCCTAGACACGATCCCCTGTACTAACGATACTGTTTTTCGAGGGTCTCCAGTGTCTCTACTCTTTCGGTCAGCTCTCCTGGACCTCTGGTTCAGTTCCTTTCCTCTGGTCCCCAGGTCAACCACGTGCCACCACTACAAAGGGGGAGGCAGCCGCCACCCTTCCTCCGAGACTCTGCTCACCAGCCAAAGCCAATAACCATTCCACCACCTCCTACATGTGCTTTGGTTGAGCGCTTATACCAAGCAACCATAAAAAAAGGGACAAACGTGCTCTAGCTGCAGATGATGGACCATTTCCATGGCCAACACTTTGACTTGTGGACACAAAGGCTGCCTGCGCCCTCATACCTTGATGGAAACCTTTGACTCTCCATGTTGGCCTCCTAGACATGGTGGAGGGCCTATGTAATAATGGTATTTGTAGGGAAATGAAGTACTGTCTGGTGATGAGAAGGAAGTGGAGCTTGGATGCATTGTAAGCTGTGGAACATTGTGAAATGTGGTACTTGGGTGCAGGGAAGCCATCAGAAATTTTGGGGCCCCTTACACAGCGTTAGTCCTGCCCCCCCCCCCCCCTGGACCTGACCATCAACATTAAACAGGGCCCCCCCACTTGCTGTCCCACAAAGTCCCACCCCATGTCCTCCTCCATCCCATCTCCCCGATCCCATGTTAATAAATAAAAGACCCTAACAAAATTAAACCAAAATAATATATAACTAAAATCTACACGAAAGTCTAATTTAAAAGAAAACACTAAAACTTAACCCTCTTTTTTGGCTTAATGAACAAAAAAAAAGAAAATAAATTTACCCACTGTTAATAAAAAAAAAAAAGCTAATAAACACCCCAAAATAAAAAAAAAGGGGAAACAGCAGTGACCCACCAACAGAACCTGCCAATAACACATTAAAAAAAAAACAGAAACTTCTTCCTTTGCTGCTGCTGTATTATCCTTCTGCTGTGTGGACAGGGTAAAACTGAATATTCATCCATGCATAACTGCAGCAGCCATCTTTATGGAGACCACTTTGCAATGTTCATCTATGGAACGTCTCCAGTGCAGGGGGCAGCCATCTTGGCTGGGTCTGGAATAATCCATTGGCCGATGCAACAAAAAGGAGGAGGAGTGTCTGCAGGCTGCTGAGTGGAAAAGAGGAGACATTGATAAAGCCAGGAGCTGTGAAAATAAAGAGACCAATGTGATTAATATAATAAAAAAAGGGGGATTCAAGGATGACCAACCGGTATATAATGCGTACAGAAAACTAGAAAATATACATTAAAAAATAAATATTTTATTGTACAAATTGTATTATATATATATTGTTTAGTAGGAGACTAAATAAAATATTATAGATATCAGCAGAGAAAATAAGCTAAATATCTCCTGTCATAGTTAAAGCTGACGCATTTCGTGGCCAATGCCACTTCTTCAGGACTTTATTTCAAATTTGACAGTTTCCTTACAATCTTTAATCTACAAATCAAAAACAGAGATCCATACATTGCATAGGTCCATAAATACATGGATGAGTGAGTTGGGGGTGGAGGAACCTGATTGGCCTGCACTGAGTCCTGACCTCAACCCGATAGAACACCTTTGGGATGAATTAGAGTGGAGACTGCAAGCCAGGCCTTCTCGTCCAACACACACACTATATTGTCAAAAGTTTTGGGGCACCTGCCTTTACATGCACATAAAATCATTTGGTGGAGGTAGGATTATGGTGTGGGGTTGTTTTTCAGGGGATGGCCCTGTAGTTCCAGTGGAGGGAACTCTCAAGGCGATAAATATATATATATATATATATATATATATATATATATATATATACATACACACGCACACTATATTGTCAAAAGTATTGGGACGCCTGTCATTACACACACATGAACTTTAATGGCATCCCAGTCTTAGTCCGTAGGGTTCAATATTGAGTTGGCCCACCCTTTGCAGCTATAACAGCTTCAACTCTTCTGGGAAGGCCGTCCACAAGGTTTAGGAGTGTGTCTATGGCAATGTTTGACTGTTCTTCCAGAAGCACATTTGTGAGGTCAGGCACTGATGTTGGAGGAGAAGGCCTGGCTCGCAGTCTCCGCTCTAATTCATCCCAAAGGTGTTCTATCAGGTTGAGGTCAGGACTCTGTGCAGGCCAGTCAAGTTCCACCACCCCAAACTCACTCATCCATGTCTTTATGGACCTTGCTTTGTGCACTGGTCCAAATCATTTTGGTGGAGGGGAGGATTATGGAGTGGGGTTGTTTTTCAGGGGTTGGGCTTGGCCCCTTAGTTCCAGTGAAAGGAACTCTTAAGGCATCAGCATACCAAGACATTTTGGACAATTTCATGCTCCCAACTTTGTGGGAGGAGTTTGGGGATGGCCCCTCCCTGTTCCAACATGACTGCACACCAGTGCACAAAGCAAGGTCCATAAAGACATGGATGAGTGAGTTTGCGGTGGTGGAACTTGACTGTCCTGCATAGAGTCCCGACCTCAACCTGATAGAACAACTTTGGGATGAATTATAGCGGAGACTGAGAGACAGGCCTTCTCATCCAACATCAGTGCCTGTAGTACACAAATATGTCCTGTAGGTGGAGCCAGTATACAGTACAGTGACAGGCTGGGGGTGCAGTACACAGAACTGTCCTGTAGGTGGAGCCAGTATACAGTACAGTGACAGGCTGGGGGTGCAGTACACAGAATTGTCCTGTAGGTGGAGCCAGTATACAGCACAGTGTCAGGCTGGGGGTGCAGTACACAGAACTGTCCTGTAGGTGGAGTCAGTATACAGCACAGTGTCAGGCTGGGGGTGCAGTACACAGAATTGTCCTATAGGTGGAGGCAGTATACAGCACAGTGACAGGCTGGGGGTGCAGTACACAGAATTGTCCTATAGGTGGAGGCAGTATACAGCACAGTGTCAGGCTGGGGGTGCAGTACACAGAATTGTCCTATAGGTGGAGGCAGTATACAGCACAGTGACAGGCTGGGGGTGCAGTACACAGAATTGTCCTATTGGTGGAGGCAGTATACAGCACAGTGACAGGCAGGGGGTGCAGTACACAGAATTGTTCTATAGGTGGAGGCAGTATACAGCACAGTGACAGGCTGGGGGTGCAGTACACAGAATTGTCCTATAGGTGGAGGCAGTATACAGCACAGTGTCAGGCTGGGGGTGCAGTACACAGAACTGTCCTGTAGGTGGAGTCAGTATACAGCACAGTGTCAGGCTGGGGGTGCAGTACACAGAATTGTCCTATAGGTGGAGGCAGTATACAGCACAGTGACAGGCTGGGGGTGCAGTACACAGAATTGTCCTATAGGTGGAGGCAGTATACAGCACAGTGTCAGGCTGGGGGTGCAGTACACAGAATTGTCCTATAGGTGGAGGCAGTATACAGCACAGTGACAGGCTGGGGGTGCAGTACACAGAATTGTCCTATAGGTGGAGGCAGTATACAGCACAGTGTCAGGCTGGGGGTGCAGTACACAGAATTGTCCTGCAGGTGGAGGCAGTATACAGCACAGTGATAGGCTGGGGGTGCAGTACACAGAATTGTCCTGTAGGTGGAGTCAGTATACAGCACAGTGACAGGCAGGGGGTGCAGTACACAGAATTGTTCTATAGGTGGAGGCAGTATACAGCACAGTGACAGGCTGGGGGTGCAGTACACAGAATTGTCCTGTAGGTGGAGTCAGTATACAGCACAGTGACAGGCAGGGGGTGCAGTACACAGAATTGTTCTATAGGTGGAGGCAGTATACAGCACAGTGACAGGCTGGGGGTGCAGTACACAGAATTGTCCTATAGGTGGAGGCAGTATACAGCACAGTGTCAGGCTGGGGGTGCAGTACACAGAATTGTCCTGCAGGTGGAGGCAGTATACAGCACAGTGATAGGCTGGGGGTGCAGTACACAGAATTGTCCTGTAGGTGGAGTCAGTATACAGCACAGTGATAGGCTGGGGGTGTAGTACACAGAATTGTCCTGTAGGTGGAGCCAGTATACAGCACAGTGACAGGCTGGGGGTGCAGTACACAGAATTGTCCTATAGGTGGAGGCAGTATACAGCACAGTGACAGGCTGGGGGTGCAGTACACAGGACTCTCCAGTAGGTGGCGCAGACTCGTGGTACTGGTATCTGTATGATTGAACCTCCATTATCCGCAGTAACAATGGCGGTGTTCTGTTTGTATATATAAATAAAGCTGTTCACCCTGAATATCATTAGGAATAGACGACCTACATAAACGTGAGGGGAACTCTGTGCCTTCGGTAATAACTGGGGACGAGACTCACCTGTGTATATGTGACGTCTTTGCCCTCAGTCAGAATGGCGGACGGGCCCTGTATTCTATATGTGAGATGAACTATTTGCCCTCAGTAATAATGGCGGACGGTCCCTTTATTCTATATGTGAGATGAACTCTTCGCCCTCAGTCAGAATGGCGGACGGGCCCTGTATTATTTATGTGAGATGAACTCTTTGCCCTCAGTCAGAATGGCGGACGGGCCCTGTATTCTATATGTGAGGTGAATTTGTGCCCTCAGTAACAATGGCGGACGGGCCCTGTATTCTATATGTGAGGTGAATTCTTTGCCCTCAGTCAGAATGGCGGGGGCCCTATATTCTGTAATTGAGGTGAGTACTTTGCCCCTCAGTAATAGTGGCGGACGGGTCCTGTGTTCTGAAGGTGAGGTGAATTTATTGCCCTTAGTGATAATGGCGGACGGGTACTGTGTTCTGTATGTGAGGTGAATTCATTGCCCTCAGTGACAATGGCGGACGGGTCCTGTGAGGTGAATTGTTATTTTTTTTTTTTTTTGTTTACAAACTTTTTTATTGAGGATAAATTGGTGGTACAGAAGAAAATTGTGCAACAGTAAAACAGATTTAAGGCATAATATGCTACAGTATGCCCCCAGTAACAATAGCGGACGGTGTTCCGTGAGAACGGGCCCTGTATATGGCAGGAATTGTTTGCCCTCAGTAATAATGGCGGACGAGTCCTGTTTGTGAGGGGGTGTTCCGTTCAGGTGATTGTTTGCCTTCAGTAATAATGGCGGGGGGTGATGTGTCCTATGTGTGAGTAAAGCTCTTTCTTCTCAGTAACAATGGCGGACTGGCCTCGTGTTCTGTATATGAAAGCCGCTCATTGCCCTCAGTAACAATGGCGGTGTGTGTTAGCTGCGCCCTCAGTGACGTAGTTCCGGCCGCGAGGGGTGATTGGAGAGATGGACCGCGCTGAGTTTGAGCGGCAGCGGGAGAGGTTGGCGGAGCGGATCCAGGCGGTGAGTCACGTGGCCGCGCCGGCCAATCACAGGGCCGCTGAGTTTTCTGCATATCAGATAGCTCACTGCACGCTGCATCCTGATTGGCTGAGGGTGACTCCCTCCTCCTGTTCGATATACATCGTATGGAGGAGATCATAGGATGTAGATTGTAATGCACAGGGGGGGGGGGGGGGGGTGATAGGGGGCGGGGCAGTGGGAGATTCTCATTCTCTGCTTACATTTGATCAGCCAGTGTTCAGATGTCATGCTGACTGCACTGCCTGTATCCATGGAGCCTGTAGGGGGGGGTGTTACTCTTGCTAAATTCTCTTTCAGGGAGGAGGGGGGTGTGGATATATATTTTCCTGGATGGGGGTCACCCCCAGAATGCATTGCGGGAGAGAATTTGTTTGAAATCATTGCAAACTTATTAAAAAATCCCATGTGCATAAGTATTCACACCCTTTGCCATGTGCATAAGTATTCACACCCTTTGCCATGACACTCTGAACTGAGCTCAGGTGCATCCTGATCCCGCTGATCATCCCTGAGATGTTTCTACAACTTGATTGGAGTCCACCCGTGGTAAACTCAGTTGATTGGACGTGATTTGGAAAGGCACACACCTGTCTATATAAGGTCCCACAGTGCATGTCAGAGCACAAACCAAGCCACGAAGTCCAAGGAATTGTTTGTAGGCCTCGGAGATGGGGTTGTATGGAGGCACAGATCGGGGGAAGGGTACAGAAAAATGTCTGCAGCACTGAAGGTCCCAATGGGCGCAGTGGCCTCCATCATCCGTAAATGGAAGAAGTGTGGAACCACCAGGACTCTTCCTAGAGCGGGGCCAAACTGAGTGTTTTGAGATAGAAGGGCCTTAGTCAGGGAGGTGACAAGGACCCAGTGATGTATCTTGGCCTAGGCCAACAAGGCCCAGGCCTAGGGCGGCACTTTGCAGGGGGGGCAGCAAATAAAGCTGCACCACGCACGAGAAAAAAAACAGCCGCCTCCCCCACTAAAAAGAGTCCCTGACGGCTTGCGCTACACACTTTTAGTATAGTGCCAGTCTTATAGGGCAAATTGGGCTGGAGGGCAGGGTCCAGGAGGCAAATCAGTCTGGCACCCCCATAAAGTGGTCATACTGCTACCTCCTGGTATGATATGATGGGCACTGCTGAGGCTGACCTTATGGGAACTGATGAGGCTACACCTTATGGGAACTGATGAGGCTACACCTTATGGGAACTGATGAGGCTACACCTTATGGGAACTGATGAGGCTACACCGATGGGCACTGCTGAGGCTGACCTTATGGGAACTGATGAGGCTACACTGATGGGCACTGCTGAGGCTGACCTTATGGGAACTGCTGAGGCTACACTGATGGGCACTGCTGAGGCTGACCTTATGGGAACTGATGAGGCTACACCTTATGGGAACTGATGAGGCTACAACTTATGGGAACTGATGAGGCTACACTGATGGACACTGCTGAGGCTGACCTTATGGGAACTGATGAGGCTGACCTTATGGGAACTGCTGAGGCTACACTGATGGGCACTGCTGAGGCTGACCTTATGGGAACTGATGAGGCTACACCTTATGGGAACTGATGAGGCTACAACTTATGGGAACTGATGAGGCTACACTGATGGACACTGCTGAGGCTGACCTTATGGGAACTGATGAGGCTACACTGATGGGCACTGCTGAGGCTGACCTTATGGGAACTGCTGAGGCTACACTGATGGGCACTGCTGAGGCTGACCTTATGGGAACTGATGAGGCTACACCTTATGGGAACTGATGAGGCTACAACTTATGGGAACTGATGAGGCTACACTGATGGACACTGCTGAGGCTGACCTTATGGGAACTGATGAGGCTACACTGATGGGCACTGCTGAGGCTGACCTTATGGGAACTGATGAGGCTACACCTTATGGGAACTGATGAGGCTACACCTTATGGGAACTGATGAGGCTACATCGAAGGGCACTGCTGAGGCTGACCTAATGGGAACTGATGAGGCTACACTGATGGGCACTGCTGAGGCTGACCTTATGGGAACTGATGAGGCTGCACTGATGGGCACTGCTGAGGCTGACCTTATGGGAACTGATGAGGCTGCACTGATGGGCACTGCTGAGGCTGACCTTATGGGAACCGATGAGGCTACACTGATGGGCACTGCTGAGGCTGACCTTATGGGAACTGATGAGGCTACACTGATTGCTGAGGCTGACCTTATAGGAACTGATGAGGCTACACTGATGGGCACTGCTGAGGCTGACCTTATGGGAACTGCTGAGGCTGACCTTATGGGAACTGCTGAGGCTGACCTTATGGGAACTGATGAGGCTACACTGATTGCTGAGGCTGACCTTATAGGAACTGATGAGGCTACACTGATGGGCACTGCTGAGGCTGACCTTATGGGAACTGATGAGGCTACTCTGATTGCTGAGGCTGACCTTATAGGAACTGATGAGGCTACACTGATGGGCGCTGCTGAGGCTGACCTTATGGGAACTGATGAGGCTACACTGATGGGCACTGCTGAGGCTGACCTTATGGGAACTGATGAGGCTACACTGATGGGCACTGCTGAGGCTACACTGATGGGCACTGATAGACTGTGTTTGTGGTTTACAGATGACAAGGCGGGTCATAAACAGGAAGAGGTGTGGCCTTTACAGGAAGGGGTGGGTCATATTTAAATTAGGGGGTGCACAAGTTTAGTCAGGCCTAGGGCAGCACAAAACCTAAATACACCGCTGCCAAGACCCCGATGGTCACTCTGACAGAGCTTCAGCGTTTCTCTGTGGAGAGAGGAGAACCTTCCAGAAGAACAACCATCTCTGCAGCACTCCACCAATCAGGACTGTATGGGTGTGGCCAGACGGAAGCCACTCCTCAGTAAAAGGCACATGCCACCCACCTGGAGTTTGCCAAAAGGCACCTGAAGGACTCTCAGAACATGAGAAACAAAATCCTCTGGTCTGATGAAACAAAGATTGGACTCTTTGGCCTGAATGGCAAGCGCCATGTCTGGAGGAAACCTCATCAACTGGCCAATACCATCCCTACAGTGAAGCATGGTGGTGGCAGCATCATACTGTGGGGATGTTTTTCAGCGGCAGGAACTGGGAGACCTAGTCAGGATCGAGGGAAAGGTGAATGCAGCAATGCACAGAGACATCCTTGATGAAAACTTCCTCCAGAGCGCTCTGGACCTCAGACTGGGGTGAAGGTTCATCTTCCAACAGGACAACGACCCTAAGTACACAGCCAAATGAGTGGCTACAGGAGACAACTCTGTGAGTGGCCCAGACTTGAACCCGATTGGACATCTCTGGAGAGATCTGAAAATAGCTGCGCACCGACGCTCCTCATCCAACCTGATGGAGCTTGAGAGGTCCTGCAAAGAAGAATGGGAGAAACTGCCCAAAAATAGGTGTGCCAAGCGTGTAGCATCATACTCAGAAATACTGGAGGCTGTAATTGGTGCCAAAGGAGCTTCACCAAAGTATTGAGCAAAGGGTGTGAATACTTATGTACATGGGATTTTTTTTTATTTTTAATATATTTGCAAAGATTTCAAACAAACTTCTCTCACGTTGTCATTATGAGGAATTGTTTGTAGAATTTTGAGGAAAAAAAATCAATTTAATCCATTTTGGAATAAGGCCGTAACATAACAAAATGTGGAAAAAGTGAAGCGCTGTGAATACGTTCCGGATGCGATGTATCTTCTGTATATTATCAGCGTGTGGTGGGTACCTGGGAGGAGGATCCTTACCTGCACTGCATTCATTGGACACTCCAGGCAGAGGCACCAAATATAGAGTGAGGTGGGCGGGACTAGCAGCAAATGGGTCCTATGACATCACACTGCGATGTTCAGCTGCAGATCACTGCGCCTGTCTGGCTGCTGCTCTGGTGAAGTTTGGACCCCCTGACCCCCCTCCTTATCTACTCCCCTGGAAGGAGGACATGGATCAGGGAGGATAGAAATACACCCATTGCAGTGTGCCAACCACACATCCCCCCAGGTGTCACAGATCCCTGTACTGATGACATCATCATTATATCACCACTGTGAGATGGGGTGTGTCAGACCTGAGACAGGGTGTGTCAAATTAGAGAGGGGGGGGGTGTGCCAGACCAGGAAGGGGCATGTCAAATCAGAGAGGGGGGGTGTGCCTAACCAGAAAGAGGCATATCTGAACATTAGGGGGCGTGTCAAACCAAAGAGGGGATTTGCCAGACCAGAAAGGGGCATGTCTGAACAGAGGGGGCGTGTCAAACCAGAGAGGGGTGTGCCGGACCAGAAAGAGGCGTGGCAGACCAGAGAGGCACGTGGCAGACCAGAAAGGGGCATGTCTGAACAGAAAGGGTTGTGTCAGTCCAAAAAGGGGCATGTCTGAACAGAAAGGGGTGTGTCAGCCCAGAAAGGGGCATGTCTGAACAGAAAGGGGTGTGTCAGCCCAGAAAGGGGCATGTCTGAACCCAAAGGGGTGTGTCAGCCCTGAAAGGGGCATGTCTGAGCAGAAAGGGGTGTGTCAGCCCAGAAAGGGGCATGTCTGAACAGAAAGGGGTGTGTCAGCCCAGAAAGGGGCATGTAAAACAAGAGATGGGGCATGTCAGACAAGAGAGGGGTGTGTCAGATCAGAGAGGGGATGTACCACACCAGAAGGGGGTGTGTCAGACCATAAAAGGGCATGTCTGAACAGAGAGATTATGTATCAGACCATAAAGCGGGGGTGTCAAACTATAAAGGGGGCATGTCAGACTAGAGAGGGGGGGGGGGGTGTCAGGCCAGGGATGGGATGAACCACACTAGAATGGGGTGTGTCAGCCCTCTAACAAACCTCTGAGGGCTTCACAGAACAGCTGTATTTATCCTTAGATTAAATTACACACAGGTGGACTCTATTTACCAATTAGGTGACTTCTGAAGGCAATTGGTTCCTCTAGATTTTAGTTAGGGGTATCAGAGTAAAGGGGGGTGAATATAAACGCACGCCACACTTTTCACATATTTATTTGTAAAAAAATTATGAAACCATTTATCATTTTCCTTCCACTTCACAATTATGGCCACTTTGTGTCGGTCTATCACATAAAATCCCAATAAAATATTTACGTTTTTGGTTGTAACATGACAAAATGTGGAAAATTTCAAGGGGTATGAATACTTTTTCATGGCACTGCATTTTTGGGGGAGCACATGACCTCCTGCCATGGCGCACTGCTTGGAATTGGTGACCATTTGCGCAAGGCCTAAGCACATACACTTGACGTGCCGTGTAGGCTTGAAGGACTGACCTCCTTCCATGGTGCACCACTTGGACCTGGTGGCCTTCTGCTAGACCTAAGCACAGTCCCTTGACAATCCTTGTAAGCTCTAAGCATGTGACCAGCAGCAATGGTGCGCTAGTCAGGTCTGGTGGCCATGCGCTAGGCCTAAGCATGGTCACTTGAAGCTCATTGTAAGCTTTTAACTGGTTGCCAACCGCCGCAAGTACATATACTGCGGCGGACAGCCCCGGCCCGGCAAAGTGACGTATGGGTACGTCACTAGCCTGTCACTTCCTTGTGAGCCAATAGCGGGCGAGTGCACGCCGGCGGAGGCGCGCGCCCGCCCCGGCTCGTTTCCTAACAAGTCAGTGCGTGTGACCGGCGGACCCGATGTCCGCCGGTCACTCACGATCGTCCACCGTGAAGGGAGAAAGGCAGGCGGCTAATGTAAAGAAAGCCGCCTGTTATTCTCCCTGTGTAGGAATAGTGATCATACGGTTCTGCTATGTAGGACTGTTGATCACTGTTCCTACACCAGTAGCCACAGCCAATCACAGTTAGAAACACGCCCCTAGGGACACACTTAACCCCTCCTTCCCCAATAAAGTTAACCCCTTCCCTGCCAGTGTCATTTTTACAGTAACAGTGCATATGTATAGCACTGATTACTGTAGTAATGTCACTGGTAACCCCAAAAGTGTCAAAAATATCAGTCAAGGGTCCGATCTGTCCGCCGCAATGTCGCAGTCCCGCTAAAAAAAATCGCAGATCGCCGCCATTACTCGTTAAAAAAAAAAACACCAAAAATGACAAAAATCTTTCCCTTAGTTAGTAAACGCAATAACTTTTGCGCAAACCAATCAAAATACGCTTATTGTGATTTTTTTTTTACCAAAAATATGTAGCAGAAAACAAATTGGCCAAAAACGATAAAAAATTTTGATTTTTTACATTTTTTTGGAGGGAATTTCATATAAAAAAAATGTGAAAAATATTGTTATTTTTTCAAAATTGTCGCTCTTTTTCTGTTTATAGCGCAAAAAGTAAAAATCGCACAGGTGATCAAATACCACCAAAAGAAAGCTCTGTTTGTGGGAAAAAAAGGACGTAAATTTTGTTTGGGTTCAGCGTCGCACGACCGCGCAGTTGTCAGTTAAAGTAACACAGTGCGAATCGCAAAATACGCCCTGGTCAGGAAGG
>NC_138771.1:657633415-657747972 GCF_965119305.1 Pelophylax lessonae
GAGGGAATCAGCCTCCCTTTTGAAGTCCCCCTCCCTGGTGCAGATTCTACGTATTCTCAGATATTGGGAATAGGGGATGCTTTGCACCAATGGACGCGGGTGGCTGCTGTCAAAATGGAGTATTGTGTTCCCCGCTGTGTCCTTCCGGTGAAGAGTGGTGTAAATCGATCCATCAAGATCTAACACCACCTCAGTGTCCAGGAAGGCCAGTCTGTCCCTATGCCACTGCATAGTAAAGGTAAGATTGAAAGGATTGGCACCTATATGTAGCATGAAACTTTGCAACTCCTCCAGTGTCCCTGTCCACACCATGAGCACATCGTCAATATATCTCCTCCAAAGGAGTATATGGTTCAGGAGGGGGTCGCCAGACTCCCCCGCGAACAGGGTACGTTCCCATCCCCCCAGGTACAGGTTGGCATACGATGGGGCACAAGATGTCCCCATCGCTACCCCCTGCACCTGGAGGTATGTGTTGTCATTGAATGTAAAAATATTGGAGTTAAGGATATGTTTCAAAAGTTTCAGGAGAAAATCAGCTTTAGGCCAAAATGAACGTCCCTGTTCACGGAGGAAGCCAGCGACCACCTCCAGCCCCTTGTCATGGGGGATACTAGAGTATAGTGCCTCTATGTCAATGGCAACTAATATGGAGTGGCCAGGGACAGACAGTCCCTCCAGGGTTTTCAAAAGTTCAATGGTATCTTTTAAATAGGACGGTAATCTCACGACGTGTGGTCTCAACTGATCGTCCAGATATTTACTGGCTGTTTCCGATACGCAGCCCATACCGGAGACTATTGGACGCCCGGGGGGAGTGACAAGGTCCTTGTGGACCTTCGGCAGAGCGTAAAAGGTCGGAGTGATAGGCCATCGTGTTGAGAGGTAGCCTAAAAGGTCTTGGTCAATGATTCCCTGGTCAAAAGCATCACGAAGCAAAGAGTTAAATTCGTTAATTTTATCTTGTATGCAATCCGAAGATATGGGTGCATACCAATCTGAGTTAGACAATATTTTATTGCACATTGTGACGTATTGACCACGATCCATAACGACGACATTGCCCCCCTTGTCAGCGGGTTTGATGACAAGGGGGGCAATGTCGTCGTTATGGATCGTGGTCAATACGTCACAATGTGCAATAAAATATTGTCTAACTCAGATTGGTATGCACCCATATCTTCGGATTGCATACAAGATAAAATTAACGAATTTAACTCTTTGCTTCGTGATGCTTTTGACCAGGGAATCATTGACCAAGACCTTTTAGGCTACCTCTCAACACGATGGCCTATCACTCCGACCTTTTACGCTCTGCCGAAGGTCCACAAGGACCTTGTCACTCCCCCCGGGCGTCCAATAGTCTCCGGTATGGGCTGCGTATCGGAAACAGCCAGTAAATATCTGGACGATCAGTTGAGACCACACGTCGTGAGATTACCGTCCTATTTAAAAGATACCATTGAACTTTTGAAAACCCTGGAGGGACTGTCTGTCCCTGGCCACTCCATATTAGTTGCCATTGACATAGAGGCACTATACTCTAGTATCCCCCATGACAAGGGGCTGGAGGTGGTCGCTGGCTTCCTCCGTGAACAGGGACGTTCATTTTGGCCTAAAGCTGATTTTCTCCTGAAACTTTTGAAACATATCCTTAACTCCAATATTTTTACATTCAATGACAACACATACCTCCAGGTGCAGGGGGTAGCGATGGGGACATCTTGTGCCCCATCGTATGCCAACCTGTACCTGGGGGGATGGGAACGTACCCTGTTCGCGGGGGAGTCTGGCGACCCCCTCCTGAACCATATACTCCTTTGGAGGAGATATATTGACGATGTGCTCATGGTGTGGACAGGGACACTGGAGGAGTTGCAAAGTTTCATGCTACATATAGGTGCCAATCCTTTCAATCTTACCTTTACTATGCAGTGGCATAGGGACAGACTGGCCTTCCTGGACACTGAGGTGGTGTTAGATCTTGATGGATCGATTTACACCACTCTTCACCGGAAGGACACAGCGGGGAACACAATACTCCATTTTGACAGCAGCCACCCGCGTCCATTGGTGCAAAGCATCCCCTATTCCCAATATCTGAGAATACGTAGAATCTGCACCAGGGAGGGGGACTTCAAAAGGGAGGCTGATTCCCTCCGTCAAAGACTTCTTGCCCGGGATTACAGTAACAGGGTCCTTAAACGGGCCTATAGCAGAGTTTGTGGATTGGAGAGAGATAAATTGATCTTTGGCAAAAGAAAAGGCAAGAAGGAAGCGGTCACAAGAATTGTGACAAAATACAATACAGACCATCAACTGGTACGTAACCTCCTTGCAAAAAATTGGCACTTCCTTAAGGAAGACCACACCATTTCCAAATATGTATCCTCATACCCTCAGCTAACATTTCGCCGGTCTAGGTCAATCCGTGATTCCCTGGTTCATAGCCATTACACCGAGCAACATGCGGGGGGACCATCCGCCGTAGGTACATTCAGATGTGGCACCTGTGACTTTTGTCCATGGATCCTGGAGGGTCCGTCTTTTCCTCTCCCCAGGGGAGGGACTCACATATGTCGTGCCTACGCGGATTGCCAAACACAGGGGGTGGTTTACATCGCCCTCTGCAAATGTGGGGCTTTCTACGTAGGCAAGACCAAACGTAAACTTTCCAAACGTATACAGGACCACCTCTACTATCTTGAGGTTGGTCTTATCTACACACCTATTTGCAAGCACATCGGAGTGCATCATGACTTCGACCCAGACTATGTCAGGTTCGCTGTTCTCGAGGTCATCCCCCCCAACCCACGGGGAGGTGATCTGGATAACAAAATCCTTCGTAAAGAGGCGAGGTGGATTTTCAATCTACAGGCCACCCATTGGCCAGGACTTAATATTGCGGTCTCATACAAACCTTTTTTATAGCTTTTTGAACCTCTCCACCCTCTTCTTTCCTCCCAGTTTGTTTTGGTAGCGACTCTCATCATCAAACAAAACAACTGACAACATAAACCCCTGGTAATGTTGTTCCTACATATCACAATCTATAACTTGTCAATTTAATAATTCATCATATCACTGTACTTTTTCAAGCCTTTTTTCTGAAGGATAGTATAGTGATTACTTTTTTCTGAAGGATAGTATAGTGATTACTGTTTATCATTGGTTTTCTCTCTTATTTCATGTTTTCGATCACTCTATTTGATATAGAGGCTATACTGAACCTCCAAACGGGGATGATGTTTCCCTACCAATCTTGCTTATATGTTGGAGGAGGACAGGTATGGGGACGCTATTTGTATATGTGTGTTTTGCTGTGTATAGACCCTCTATCCAATCTCATCCTTCATACGGATATTCCCCTAGAACCTGTACAATACGGGACACTCCTACTGTCGTAATTGGCTGAAAGTTTTGATCAAGTCCCTTTGACAGATGAACGAATCTACTAATCCCTTATCTTGTTTCCTCTCCCACCCTCTTTCCCTTCCCTACCCCTCCCATAATTTTTTTTTTTTTTCTCCTACTTCCTGCCTTCATCGAATCTCTATGTATTCATATTTTTTGATATACCTTATTGACGCTTTTATAGGAACCACCTGCAGGTTTTTCCTGACCGTGCTAAGTTCCTAGTCTTGCATACAATCCACTATGGACTGTATTTGGTTTGTTATATGTATTCTTTATTTGTCTGTTTAATTTGTTTAAATCAAAGGTTGTAATTTAAACCCTGTATCGATTCTTGTAATGGATCAGGATTCGCTTTCTGCTTGTCCATAGGCTTGTTCGTAGGTATGAATTCGGGCGCCAAGCAGGGGACAGCTGTATGCCTGTCCTCTCCGGCTCATTCAGCCGGCGCGGGTGTCCGGCCACGGGGTTCCTTTGACCTCTAGCGCCGGACATCCGATAATATGGCGCCCGCACCGGAAGTGACGTTTGCGGACACCCGTCACTTCCGGCGGGACCAGTCTTAAGCCACGGGCGCGGGAGGATGAGTCATGGCGGCTCTCCCGACCCGTGGCTTTCGAGGTAGCAAGGTAAGATACTGGCCGATAACATATTAGGCTCTCCTCTCAACTACTTTAATTTTTCCCCTGGGGCTTTCTCTATGGGGATAGCCAATGTCTAAATTCTGTAGTTTTTTGATCTGTTGCTGTCTTGTTCCTGCGTTTAATAGCTGAGCAGTCCGCTGGAGCCGCTACCTTTCAGCTGTTGCTCCTGTGGATTTATGGGCTCAAACATATGTCTATGGTTGGAACTTTTTAATATAGTATCCTTACTTTTATGTTCCTTCCCAGAACTGACCCCAGCTTTGGTAGGTTTATAAAATACCTACCATTTGTAATCATTCCCTTTTTCTATCTCTCTAGACAGCTAGGCTCATCTATTCTAATAATAGACTTCTCAAGACAATTTGTATGACATTAGACATGCTATACAAGACACACTATGTTTGTCCACAGAACCCTGGACTCCACCTTTTGTCCGCTACGGTGGTACCAATTCAAGACTGGTCCAATTCATACCAGAAAACCACTTCCATGGAGGACCCCTGTTGGGCCCCACCTGGATCCATGTGGTTCGGAGCCTTAAGACAAGCCATTGGGAAGCGCAATCTTTGGTCCAATTGTTCCATGTACTAAGCATAATGTACTTTTAAGTGTGGTAAGCTATATGTGTTTATTCTCATGACCCTGTGTTTTGATATACTAGGGTTAAAATGAATATTGCAGACTGTTTTCCAGTTTTCAAGATATGAACCTGTATTTATATATATGTTTCTCTCTTTTTGTGTATAAACTTTGAAGGTCTTAATGTAGTCCTAATCCAACAAAAGGGTGATTCAATCACGCCGGAGTTCCTGATGAAGCGAAAGGCGAAATGCATTGAACAAAGGCACTCACCCGTTCGATCGACTACTACTTTGACATAATATGCTGTATTGTATTGCATCATTAGTTTTTTCTTTTCATTATTTTCATTGTTTTCAATTTTTTTCATTATTTCAATGTCGACTTTTAATCACATTCAATAAATATTGTCAATTTTACTTTTCTTTCGTTCTTTCCCTGGCTTACCTACATACTTTCGACTAATAGTCCATTATAGTCCCAATCCTTTTCATTCCTATCACCAGTGTAGTCTGGGATCACTGATGTGGAATAATTTCTCTCTGTAAAATTACCTAACCGGGATGAGAACTATCTGTCGAGATATGGGTTACTTCCTTTTTCATATATATATATATATATATATATATATATTTTTTTATATATATATATTTATTTATATATATATATATATTTATTTATATATATATATATATATATATATATATATTCTCACAAAAGTAAGTACACCCCTCACATTTTTGTAAATATTTTATTCTATCTTTTCATGTGACAACACTGAAGAAATTACACTTTGTTACAATGTAAAGTAGTGAGTGTACAGCTTGTATAACAGTGTAAATTTGCTGTCCCCTCAAAATAACTCAACACACAGCCATTACTGTCTAAACTGCTGGCAACAAAAGTGAGTACACCCCTAAGTGGGCCCAATTAGCCATTTTCCCTCCCTGGTGTCATGTGACTCGTTAGTATTACAAGGTCTCAGGTGTGAATGGGGAGCAGGTGTGTTAGATTTGGTGTTATCGCTCTCACTCATAGTGGTCACTGGAAGTTCAACATGGCAAAGAACTCTCTGAGGATCTGGAAAAAAGAACAGTTCTGGACTGGAAGGATTTTCCTCCTTAACCACTTTACCACCGGAGGATTTTCCTGCTTTACGTCCAGGCCACTTTTTGCAACTTGGCACTGCGCGACTTTAACTGACAATTGCGCGGTCGTGCAACGCCGTACTCAAACTAAATTTGCGTCCTTTGTTTCCCACAAACAGAGCTTTCTTTTGGTGGTATTTGATCACCTCTGCGCTTTTCATTTTTTGCGATATTAATAAAAAAAAGAGCGAAAATTTTGCGAATAAATTGACATTTTCTACTTTGACAGTTAAAAAATATCCAATATATTCAATTTTTGTCATATTTTTAGGCCAAAATGTATTTAGCTATATGTCTTTGACAAAAAAATTCTCATTGAGCGTATTTTTAACCGCTTTAAGACCGGAAGATTTTACCCCCTTCCTGACCAGGCCATATTTTGCGTTTCGGCACTGCGTTACTTTAACTGACAATTGCGCGGTTGTGCGACGCTGTACCCAAATTAAATTTACGTCCTTTTTTTCCCCCCACAAACAGAGCTTTCTTTTGGTGGTATTTGATCACCTGTGCAATTTTTATTTTTTGTGCTTATTTAAAAAAAAAGAGCGACAATTCTGAAAAAAAAAAAAATATATATTTTTCACATTCTGCTATATAAAATTCCCAATAAAAAAAACTAAAAATCAAATTTTTTCCATCCTTTTAGGCCAATTTGTTTTCTGCTACATATTTTTGGTAAAAAAAAAAAAAGTGTATATTGATTGTTTTGCGCAAATGTTATCGCATCTACAATCTAGGGGAAAGATTTGTGTCATTTTTATTTTTTTGCTATTAATGGAGGCGATCTGCGATTTTTTTTGCGGGATTCCAGCAGACAGATTGGACCCCTGACACTTTTGGGGGTACCAGTGACATTACTACAGTAATCAGTGCTAAAAATATGCACTGTCACTGTACTAATGACACTGGCAGGGAAGGGGTTAACTCAGGGGCGATCAAAGGGTTAAGTGACCCTAGGGGGTGTTTACTAACTGCGAGGGGGAGGGGCTTGTGAAATGACCACAGAGACCTGTGATCCTATATAGGAGGAACACAGGGGCTCTGTACTGATTGCTGAGAGAACAACGGTCTGCTGTGTTTACAACAACAGACCCCCGTTTTCTCTTCACGGGGAGCGATCGCGGGTGCCGGTGTCCTGTCGAAAAATGCAGCAAACTGCGCATGCTCAGTAAATGACATCACTCCAGCTGAAACCTCGATCAGCTGGAGTGACGATTACACTGCCTTGTTTGTCGGATGCATTATCCGACGAGAGACAGAGGGGGGAGGGAATAGAATGTAATGTCAGATTCTGCCTCGTTCTCTGCACTATCTGCGCATGCGCCTGACGGAAGACGAATCCTATTGGGCGGATTATTCTTATTGGCAATTGGGAAAATTGTCTGATTACAGAACACACCGCTCTGACCGGGGCTCATAAAGGGGCGCTCTGACCGGGGCTCATAAAGGGGCGCTCTGACCGGGGCACATAAAGGGGCGCTCTGACCGGGGCTCATAAAGGGGAGCTCTGACCGGGACACATAAAGGGGCGCTCTGACCGGGGCTCATAAAGGGGAGCTCTGACCGGGACACATAAAGGGGCACTCTGACCGGGGCTCATAAAGGGGCGCTCTGACCGGGGCACATAAAGGGGCGCTCTGACCGGGGCTCATAAAGGGGAGCTCTGACCGGGACACATAAAGGGGCGCTCTGACCGGGACACATAAAGGGGAATTCTGACTGGGGCTCATAAAGGGGAGCTCTGACCGGGGCTCATAAAGGGGAGCTCTGACCGGGACACATAAAGGGGCGCTATGACTGGGGCTCATAAAGGGGCGCTCTGACGGGACACATAAAGGGGAGCTCTGACCGAGGCTCATAAAGGGGCGCTCTGACCGGGGCTCATAAAGGGGAGCTCTGACCAGGGCTCATAAAGGGGCGCTCTGACCGGGACACCTAAAGGGGCGCTCTAACCGGGACACCTAAAGGGGCGCTCTGACCCGGGCTCATAAAGGGGGGCTCTGACCGGGGCTCATAAAGGGGAGCTCTGACCGGGGCTCATAAAGGGGAGCTCTGACCGGGGCTCATAAAGGGGAGCTCTGACCGGAGCTCATAAAGGGGCGCTCTGACCAGGGCTCATAAAGGGGAGCTCTGACCGGAGCTCATAAAGGGGAGCTCTGACCAGGGCTCATAAAGGGGAGCTCTGACCGGAGCTCATAAAGGGGAGCTCTGACCGGGGCTCATAAAGGGGAGCTCTGACCGGGGCTCATAAAGGGGCGCTCTGACCAGGGCTCATAAAGGGGCGCTCTGACCGGGACACCTAAAGGGGCGCTCTGACCGGGGCTCATAAAGGGGCGCTCTGACCGGGACACACTGGATGTAAAGGGGAGCTCTGACGGGGACACACTGGATGTAAAGGAGGACTCTGACGGGGAAACGGACACAGGCTGGATGATAAGGGACGCACAGATGAGGCACGCATGGGCATGAATGAGGCACAGGTGGGCATGAATGAGGCACAGGTGGGCATGAATGAGGCACAGGTGGTGCCGATCGGTGTGTGTATAGCATGCGAGGAGAGAGCTGAACCGGACATGCAGCGGTTTGTTGACAAATCACTGCTCCGTCATTGGATGGAGCGATCACATGGTAAAGGGCCCCTGTCATTGGCACAATCTGCAGGAAGCGAGATTCTGGGAGGACGCCCCTGTACGCCCTTCCAAAATAAGCTGACTGCGCTGTAGCCATCATTGGGCAAGTAGTTAATCCCCATAGTCTTAGCTATCAGATAGTACCCGTGAAGTGGGGCTTTGCATTACCTATGTTCCGCAGTATTTAGCCAAAGAGGATCACCATACCAGTCCCTGTGAAAATTAGGCATTGCCCCCAAAAAATTTGTGTGGCTGCTGGAGGTCCTCAAGTATAGGTTTGCCAAGTATGGTGCCCAGAACCCCCGTGGTTTGGGCCCTACATTTATAGTAGCTTGGCCTGCTATGTTAATCTATGGCAAGGTCTTAGTCTGTAAATTTGAGGGGCTACAGCTTGTACCCCAAATGAGTCCAGGGGGCCTGTATTTGGCACAGAGTTAGGGGGGGGGGCTTCCTTTACCACACAAAACATTTTGGGGTTTGTTAGCCCAAAATTTCCTGGTCAACTTTTTCTAGGGCCCCTTGAGAGTATGTGGCCCCCGGGCCGTATGGCACAGCAGGGAGTGCTGGATACCGCAGGAATCCCTTGACTGTTCTGCGGTGGTCAGCTAAAGTCTACCCCAATGTAGGGCCCTGTGAAAATTAAGCATTGGCCCCAAACAAATGTATGTGACCCCTGGGGATCATATAGTATCTCTGTGCCAAACTGGGTACCCCTGGGCACAGTGGTTCGGCTACCACAGGGCCCTACATTTAGGCTAGCCTGGCCTGCTATGTTAATCTATGGTGCAGCTGCGATCGGGAATTTGAGGGGCCACAGATCGAGCCCCGAATGAGTTCAGGGGCTCAAATTTGGTACAAAGGTAGGGAAGGTCTTTCTCTACCACCTCTACAATTTTGAGGTCGCTAGCCTGAAATTTTATGGGATACTTTTTAGGGGGGCCCTTGGGGGTGTGTGGCCCTCGGGTGCTACTGCAGAGGGGGAATTGATGAGTACTGCAGGAATCTCTGGAAAAAATGTGTGGCCCCTGGGGGTCCTCTAGTAACCCTGTACCAAGTTTGGTGCCCCTGTGCAACATCGTTTCGCTACTGCGGGGCCCTAGATTTAGGCTAGCTTGGCCTAGCCTATGTTAATATATGGCGCAGTAGGGAATTTTGAGGGGCCACAGCTTGGGCTCCAAACATGTCCAGAGGCTCAAGCTATGGGAACCTGGATTCTTTCGGGGCCCGAGCTGTGGCCCCTCAAATTCTCAACGGTGACCATAGATTAACTTAGCGGGCCAATCTACCATAAAATTAGGGCCCTGTGGTACACAAATCACGGGGGTTACGGCACCAAACTTGGTACAGGGATACTAGATGACCCCCAGGGGGCCACACACTTTTATTTTGTGGCCAATGCCTAATTTTTACAAGGACTGGCATGGGGGTCAATTTTACCAGAATACTGTGGAACATAGGTACCAGTGAGCCCTGCTCCACTGGTACCATTGGATAGCTAAGAATATGGAGATTAATATGGTACCCACCAGTCACTGCTCCACGGTACTGCCCAAGGGCCACATACTCCCAAGAGGTCCCTGAAAAAATTGACCAGAAAATTTCAGGCTAGCTACTCCAACATTTTAAGAGTGGTAAAGGAAGATCTCCCCTACCTCTGTGCCAAATATGGTCCTCTGGACATGTTTGGTGTCGGAGCTGGGGCCCTGCAACTGTGCCCACTCGAAGATTGCCATACAGCATCAAACTGACTTAAATTATGGGCCTCATGGTACCTGAACTCTGGTGGCTAGGGGGCCTCAAACTTGGCTCAGAGATTCTATAGGATACCCAGGGGCCACATGCATTTTTCGGGGCCGATGCTTAATTGTAACAGGGACCTGCATAGGGGTAGATCTGGCTAACCACTATGGAATACAGGAACTGCAGAGCCCCGCTCTGCAGGTACTGTTGAATAGCTAAGAGTCCAGGGATTCCTGCGATACCCAGCACTCTGTGGTACGGCCAAGGGCCACAAACTCTCAAGTGGCCCTGGAAATAGTTGACCAGGAAATTTTGGGCTAGCGACTCCAAACGGTTTGGTAAAGGAAGACCTCCCCTACCTCCGTGCAGAATATGGCCCCCCAGACTAATTCGGGCCAGAGCTGCAGTCCCTCAAATGTCCAGACTATGACAGTGTCAAAGTTTAACATAGCGGGTCAAGCTACTGTAAATTTAGGGCGCTGCGGTACCCAAACCACGGGGGTTAAGGGCACCATACTTGGCAAACTAATACTAGAGGACTTCTAGGAGCCACACCAATTTTTTGTGGCCAATGCTTACATGTTTACATTGTTTGGCATGGGGATCGACTTTGGCCAAATACTGCAGATCATAGGTAATGCAAAGCCCACTTCACGGGTTGCTAAGACTATGGGGATTAATATGGCACCCAGCCCTCCCCGCTTTGTGGTATTGACTGGCAGCCATATGCTCCTAAATGACCCCATAAAAATTTGACAGACATTTTGGGCTAATGACCCCAACATTTTTGGGATGGTAATGATAAATGTCCCCTACCTCCCTGTCAAATTTGGACCCCCCGGACATGTTCAGGGTCTGAGTTGTGGCACTGCAACTGTGCCCACTCAAAGCTTGCCATACTGCACCAAGCTGACCTAACTTCGGAGCCTAGAGGCAGCAAATTTGACCTCCCCTATCTCTGTGCCAAATTTGGGACCCTGGCCTCTCAAAGTTCACCTACTGTGACTGCACCTATAGTAACATGACGGGCCCCCCACTCCTCTAACCGCTTATTCTGCCCCCCACTGACAAATCCCCCATCTTCATGCTACAGCCACTGTGAAATCCCCAGGGATAAGCACTGACCATTCGGCATGCAAGGGGTGTGTCCCCGCCATCATTCAGCCTGTGTCCCCCACCGTTATCCAGCCTGTATCCCCCATCATACAGCCCGTGTCCCCTGCCGTCATGCACCTTGTACCTTCAGGATTGGAAAAACCAGATGATTTAGGTACACATAGTGCACTTTATCATTTTCAATTTTCTATTCCCCTTGAGCAGGTAGCGCCACATACCAACTTCTCATTGCACCCATTTCCCATACCCCAAGTCTCTAGGGGTAGGTTGGTGGCAGCTTACACCTGACTCCTATACCTAGGCTCCCCATAGCGCTGGTCATATCTGGTTATTACAGGTGGTGAGACATGCTCCAGGGACTGCATGGGTTAACCCGGGGACCAGTAGCAAAAAAGGAAAAAAATACTGCTAAAAAAACCCCCACCGCTGCCCCACAAGTCCCAGCTCACCAAGTTGCTTCTATAGCAGAAAGAGGGAGACCATTTTACGCCCACAGGAACTCACCAGAATGCCAAGCTGCACGCCGTGCGGCGACCAGTTAGAAAGAGAAAGTTCAGTAAAGAACAGCAGAGGTCCACCGTGGAATCACCGCCCCCTAGACTACAAAAACATGGCCACCGCTTATATCAATGGGAAACTACAAGAAAATGGTCGCCGATGTCCACGGCAAAATGGCAGCTACGCGTGGCTCCCGGGACCCCCAGAATTGACTGGGCAGTAAGGAGGGATAATGGCAGGAGCCCCCACCAGGACCATTCTCTCTCCCCCCCCCCCCCTAAAAATAGTGTTCTTAGCTGCCGGCGGGACGCACCCCCCCATGGCCCGCTCAACACCCCCACACAGACATGGTCATCCATGGAGGGGGGGGGGGGGGAGAGAAGGGAGCTAGGTGTGGTTGAATGGGGGGTGGTCCACAGGGGAACCCCAATAAAAGAGGGGGAATGCCGTGCGGGAAGGAAGGGAACCTAAGGGTCCGACCGTCCCAGGGAGGGGTCCACGTCCACCCCAAAAGGCCACCAGTGGAAGGGGGGACACTACTTACCACCACATGGAAACCAGGGGGCACCAATCCAGACAGACCACCTCACCGCATCGGAATTTGGGGTACTGCATGCCAGAGGCACGCTGTGACTCAGGCCATGACCAAGTCTATGCGTCCTCACGAGACGTTTTAACTCGCTTCGCTGGCAAGCCCCCGTCCAGTGGGGCTATGTCGCGGCCAACCTATCGCGAAGCTGAGGTCGGGTCACGCTCACTAGCCGGACTGGAGAGACCATAGAAATCTAAAATATCCAGTCCGTCGGCCCAGTCCAACAGTTGAATGTAGTTCTCACAGGAACAGAACATAACAAAAAAAAAAGGAAAAAAAAAAAAAAACTTAAAAATGCTAGGACCAGAGATCCCAGCAAGGAACTGGGTCCTTACTCCTGACTAAGCAGAAAAAAAACTGAGTGCCTATAGCAGGAATTGGGAGTATACCCCCTGGGACTGCCCCATAGGCATGGTAAAGCCTGTTCCTGCCTAGTGTCTTACTTCTGTAGGGGGCAGTATAACCCAATGGTCAAGAAGATTCTGGAGCTGTGTCAGTCAATGAACGAAAGAGAAAATTGGATTTTTGACTTACCATAAAATCCATTTCTCTGATGTTCATTGATGGACACAGCACCCACCCCTCTGTGGAGTTGTAATTCTTCTGACATTGCTTGTAACAAAACTGAGAACCTATAGCAGAGAGAGGGAGTGTACCCCCTGGGACTGCCCATAGGTGTAGTCAAGTTTTTTCTGCCTAGTGTCCTACGCCTGTAGGGGGCAGTAGAACCCAATGGTCAAGAATATCAGGAGCTGTGTCAGAGAAATTGATTTTTTCCGGTAAAAAATCCAATTTTCCCCACAAAGTTCCCCTTAAGTCTGTAAATTGGTGCAGCTACTTCAGAGATTTACCATTTACTTCCAGGTCCCATGCCGAGTGTCTGGTCTGATGCTTTGCGAACACAAGTCAGCCGGTCAGCACGGGCGCCATTCAGATAATGCTTTGCTTTTTTTTTTATGAATGCAAAGCGTTCTCTGATTGGATGAGGTGGGGAGCATGAGGTCACCACGCTGCCTTTCCACCACTTTCAAATCAGAGAACATTTTGCACGGGTGTCATGTAAAGAATGCTTTGCATAATAAATGCAGAGTTCTCAAATTGCACGAGGTGGGGAGCGTGACGTCACCACGCTGCCTTTCCTCCTTTACTAATCAAAGAACCTTTTGCATTCACTCAGAAAATACAAAGTATTCAGTGAATGGCACCCATGCCAAGCAACCGACCTCCTGTGTTCACAATACAGTAGGACAGCCTGTAGTAGACAGGTGTGGTAGCAGTCTACTACAGGGATTTCCAGCTTCTAGATCAGGGGTTGTGACAGCACAGTCACTGGGAGTGAAAGACATACTTAATGGTTTGGATTGCTTCAAATGGGGTCTGTATTTACACTTATACTAATGTGTATTGAACTTCAATGTCAGACACAGGCTCTCCCTATGTGTATTGAGGTGTGATGTGGATTCTGTTAAGCCTGTCTGCCCCATTGTTAATGACCTCACATTGTTTTTGTCCAGATGGCTAGATAATTAGTTCAGGTTAGTTCTATTTCTGTATACAATTTCATCTGCATATGATAATGTAATCAGGCAACCCCTGACCTGATGGGGTAATTTGATCAGGAGGGGGATGTGCTCATGTGTCTATGAGTGATCCTTTCTTCCAGCCTTCCATGTGCCATAGTGATCCTGCCTTCCATATGCCATATTGATCCTTCCTACCTTCGATATACCATAGTAATACTTCCTGCCTTCCACGTGTCATAGGGATTCTTACTGCCTTCCATTTACCATAGTGGTAATTCCTGCCTTCTGTGTGCCATAGTGATCCTTGCTGCCTTCCATGTGTCATAGTGATCCTTACTGTCTTCCATATATATATATATATATATATATATATATATACACACACCATAGTGATCCTTGCTGCCTTCCATGTGTCATAGTGATCCTTCCTGTCTTCCATATATATCCAATAGTGATCCTTGCTACCTTCCATGTGGCATAGTGATTCTTCCTGCCTTCCATATACCATAGTGAATGGGACGGTACTCACCGTCACTGGGAGTGAAAGACAGATACTTAATGGTTTGGATTGCTTCAAATGGGGTCGGTGTTTACTTATGATAATGTGACATTGAACTTCAATGTCAGAGACAGGCTCTCCCTATTGTTTGTGTATTGAGGTGAGACGTGTATTCTGTTAAGCCTGTCTTTCCCATTGTTATTGTTAATGAACTCACATATTGTTTCTGTCCAGATGGCTAGATAATTTGTTCAGGTTAATTCTATTTCTGTATACAATTCCATCTGCATATGATAATGTAATCAGGTAACCCCCTGACCTGATGGGGTAATTTGATCAGGAGGGGGATGTGCTCATGTGTGTATAAATTGAGTGTGAAATTGTTCAATAAAGGAGAAGGTTCCAGTACAAGCTAAGTTGTTGGCTAGCTTTGTATGGGGGGCGGCTGGAAAATCTGATATCTATGTTCACGACCGGGAGGAAGCCGTATACTGACGGAAGTCCACAAGAACAGTTTGGGTTGCGGTTCCGTTACAGGGGTCTTCAAACTTTGGCCCTCCAGTTTTTCAGGAGCCTAGTCATGTCTGTGAATGTCAGAGTTTTACAATGCCTCATGGGATGTATAGTTCTACAACAGCTGGAGGGCCATAGTTTGAGGATCCCTGTTCTAGAGGAATCCTACAGGTATGGTATATACATAGTTACAATGTAACTATGTAAAAATATCCATACCTGGAATTTTTAATTCTCGTTTGATAACACAAGTTACTTTAATATGATAAGTTATTGGATACATTGTATCTTTTCAGGAAGCGCAGGAGTTTGGTTTCTATTATTTATTGTTGCTACTCATTTGCAAAACAGGAATACTTTGCCTTGAACTCCACCAGCTGCCACTAGAGGTCCTCACAAGCGATCTCTGAACTCCACACACATAACCATCCACAGCCAAACCTTCCCTGGGGTGTCACAACCCACACCACTACGTCCCCCATAACAGAAGACACGACACCGACATGAAATACCAGATTATATTTTTGCAAATATTCCTAAAACAGGCAACTTTTTAACCCCCCCCCTCCTCCCAAGAAAAAATGCAAACTTTTCTTAAAAAATAAACTTTTTTTTGTCCCCACCCACCAGAAAAAAAAAACCAGGAAGCTTATTACAAAAAAGCAAAAAAACTGAAAAAAAAAAAAAAGGAAATCGAATCCCGCCTTCATCTAGGCCTGAACAGGAGGCGGCGCGCTGCGTGGTAAAGATGGCGGAGGAAGATCCTGTCGGGCACCCGATTTGTAGAAAGCATAGATTGGACGCTGGAACCCTGCAACGAGAAAGAGAGGGGCGGAGACATGTTATCATTGGAGAGCCAGCAAAATATTCTCACAATCATCATCATAGTCCTGAAACCAGAGGATCAACAGGGTGACCGGCTACAACTGGGGTCAGGTAAAGGGCCAATCCGGCCAACAGGGTGTTCCTGCCAGTCTTTTTTTTCCCCACTTTCTCCTCCCCCCCCCCCCCCCCCCCCCCAAATCCCAGCTCCTCTATGTACCAATATAATAATGTACCTAGGTTGCAGAAAAATAAAACCTTGCGGTGTTCTATAGAAAGTTCATGACTTCCTGGTATGTAGATTTTTGGACGTAAAAAACAGTAAGACACCAGCTGACCTCATTAGCACCCATCAACTTCGTTTGCAAGGCCCCCAGGTGTGCGTTTGCCTGGCTTGCCAATGAAGGCTGCCACAGCCGCTATGTTTGCATGGCATCCCCAGTGTCTCTACAGACAGGATAGGTAGGTCCTCCTATTCCATAGTTTTGGTAAATCACTCTGTATCCAATCAGGCAGGCCCTTGCACTACATCAGGGGTGTCTAATCTGCGCACAGGCATTATAGCGTTCGCCCTGGGCCCATCTGGAAAGATGCTGGGGATGCCGTGCAAACGTAGCAGCCTACATTGACAAGCCAGGTAAATGCACACCTGGAGCGATAATGGGAATAACGTGCAAAGTTGATGGGTTCAGGGGGATGTGTGCTAATGAGGTCACCTGGTGAACTGCTACCAGGAAGTCATGACGCTTTCTATGGAACACAGCAGGGGCCAAGGTAAGGCCTTGTTCTAAAAATCATAGAAAGCTTTTATTTTTTTCTGCAACAGAGGTACATTAATGGTATATTGGTACATAGGGGAGCTGGATATTAAATAAAAAAGTGAACTTAGTCTAATGGAGCATTAAAGGAACATTCAACAGGAGAAGAGAAAAGGACCGCCATGGTGAGCAGGACCTCTCACAAGGTAGCCAGGAGCAGAGTGAAGGACAACTGCAGGGAGAATCTGGAGTCCCAGCTACAAATATGGACAGGTAGAGGGTCGCTTTGGCCAACAAGTTGTTCGTACTGACCTTGGGGTGTTCCCACACGTTGCATCTTCTGCAATACCATACCTAACAGGAGGAGAAGAAACACCCCCATAGTGGGCAGGACCTCTCACAAGGTGGTCAAGAGCAGAGTAGAAGACAACTGCTTGGAGCATCTGAAGTCCCAGTTACAACTATGGACAGGTAAAAGGTGGTTTTGGCCAACAAGATGTTCCTACCAATCTTGGGGTTTTCCCCACTCATTAGGTGGCAGAAGATACAATAGGTACTTCCACTGCAAGTACCGGCTCGGCTCTACTCGGCCCGGTTTGGTTTTCCACTGCATGGTACCGCATGGTACGGTGTTGGAACGGTTCGGTACGGTTTGCTTTTCCACTAAAGTAAGTGGGTGGGATAACAACGATTCTCTGACCAATCAGTGGCTAGTAGTGACTGCATGCAAAGGATTGTGGGATATGGTACCTCAATCGAGGTGGTACTGTTTTAGAGAGCCGTACCGTTCCATGTAGTAGAAAAGAGCAGCCGTAGCGTACCGAACCGTTCCTACACTATACCATGCGGTACCAGCAGTGGAAAAGCACAAAAGCGAGCCGAACCGTTCGGTTCCTTGCAGTGGAAAAGCCCCATAACCCACGCCCAGGCATTATAGCGTGCGGCCTGGGGCCGTCTGGAAAGATGCTGGGGATGCCATGCAAACATAGCCTACATTGACAAGCCAGGCAAATGCACACCTGGAGAAATGCCCGGAATACTGTGCAAACATAATTGATGGGTTCAGGGGGATGTGTGCTAATGAGGTCACCTGGTGAACTGCTACCAGGAAGTCATGACGCTTTCTATGGAACACAGCAGGGGCCAAGGTAAGGCCTTGTTTTAAAAATCATAGAAAGCTTTTATTTTTCTGCAACAGAGGTACATTAATGGTATATTGGTACATAGGGGAGCTGGATATTAAATAAAAAAGTGAACTTAGTCTCTAATAGAGCATTAAGGAACATTCAACAGGAGGAGAGGATACACCCCCATGGTGAGCAGGACCTCTCACAAGGTGGTCAGGAGCAGAGTGGAGGACAACTGCAGGGAGAATCTGGAGTGCCAGCTACAACTATGGACAGGTAGAGGGTCGCTTCAGCCAATAAGATGTTCCTACTGACCTTGGGGTGTTCCCACATGTTAGGTGTGATATTGCAGAAGATCCAACAGGAGGAGAGGAAACTCCCCCATAGTGAGCAGGACCAGAGTGGAAGACAACTGCTGAGAGCATCTGGAGTCCCAGCTACAACTATGGACAGGTAGAGGGTCGCTTCGGCCAACAAGGTGTTCCTACTGACCTTGGGGTGTTCCCACATGTTGGATCTTCTGCAATACCATACCTAACAGGGAGGAGAAGAAACACCCCCATAGTGGGCAGGACCTCTCACAAGGTGGTCAGGAGCAGAGTAGAAGACAACTGCTTGGAGCATCTGAAGTCCCAGCTACAACTATGGACAGGTAAAAGGTAGCTTTGGCCAACAAGATGTTCCTACCGATCTTGGGGTTTTCCCACTCAATAGGTGGCAGAAGATACAATGGGAGGAGGGGAAACACCCCATGGTGGGCAGTACCTCTCACAAGGTGGCCAGAAGATACAATAGGAGGAGGGGGAAACACCCCATGGTGGGCAGGACCTCTCAAGGCGGCCAGAAGCAGAGTGGAAGACAACTGCAGGAAGCATCTGGAGTCCCAGCTACAACAATGGGACAGGTAAAATGTTGCTTTGGCCAACAAGGCGATCCTACCGATCTTGAGGTGTTCCTGCTCATTAGGTGTGGTATTGCAGAAGATCCAACAGGAGGAAACGAAACACACTATGGTGGGCAGGACCTTTCACAAGGTGGCCGGGAACGGGGTGGGGGACTATGGCAGGGAGCATCTGAAGTCTCCAAGGAGTCCTCATATAGACCCCACCTCAGTTACAGTACATTGGGTGGACTGACCCTTTAAATTTGAACGCCATCCAATTTTTGGTTTTAAAGAGACCCGGTTACCTTGTGCTTTCAGAGGAAAGGGGCAATGTTTTTAAAGTCCACTCCCAACCACTTTATACTCCTCTCTACAGTGCTCCTTGGTCACAAAATACCGGGCAGAGCTTACAAGGAGTGTCACGTGAACATGCTTAGGCCTAGCAAATGGCCACTAGACCCAAGGAGTGCACCATGCCAGAAGGTCACAAGCTTAGAGCTTGCAAGGACTGTCAGGTGACCATGCTTGGGCCTAGCTAAAGCCTAGCTAAAGGCCACTAGGTCCAAGTGGTGCACCATGGAAGGAGGTCACATGATTAAAAGCTTACAATGAGCTTCAAGTGACCATGCTTAGGCCTAGCGCATGGCCACCAGACCTGACTAGCACACCATTGCTGCTGGTCACATGCTTAGAGCTTACAAGGATTGTCAAGGGACTGTGCTTAGGTCTAGCAAAAGGCCACTAGGTCCAAGTGATGCACCATGGCAGGAGGTCAGTGCTTCAAGCTTACACGGCACATCAAGTGTATGTGCTGAGACCTTGCAAATGGTCACCAATTCCAAGCAGTGCGCCATGGCAGGAGGTCATGTGCTCCCCCAAAAATGCCGTGCCATGAAAAAGTATTCATACCCCTTGAAATTTTCCACATTTTCTCATGTTACAACCAAAATCGTTAATGTATTTTATTGGGATTTTATGTGATAGACCGACACAAAGTGACACATAATTGTGAAGTGGAAAAAAAATTATAAATGATTTTCTACATTTTTTTACTAATATGTGAAAAGCGTGGCTGCATTTGTATTCACCCCCCTTTACTCTGATACCCCTAACTAAAATCTAGTGGAACTGATTGCCTTCAGAAGTCACCTAATTAGTAAATAGAGTCCACCTGTGTGTAAATTATTCCCTGTAAAAATACAGCTGTTCTGGGAAGCCCTCAGAGGTTTGTTAGAGAACCTTAGTGAACAAACCACATCATGAAGGCCAAGGAACACACCAGACAGGTCAGGGATGAAGTTGTGGAGAAGTTAAATGCAGGGTTAGGTTATAAAAAAAAAAAAAAAAAATCTCCCAAGCTTTGACCATCTCACGGAGCGCTGTTCAATCCATCATCGGAAATGGAAAGAGTATGACACAACTGCAACCCTACCAAGACATGGCCGTCCACCTAAACTGACCGGCCAGGCAAGGAGAACATTCATCAGAGAAGCAGCCAAGAGGTTCATGGGAACTCTGGAGGAGCTGCAGAGATCCACAGCTCAGGTGGGAGAATCTGTCCACAGGACAACTATTAGTCGTGCTCTCCACAAATCTGCCCTTTATGGAAGAGGGACAAGAAGAAAGCCATTGGTGAAAGAAATCCATAAGAAGTCCTGTTTGCAGTTTGTGAGAAGTCATGTGGGGGTGGGGGGGGGGCACTTTTTGGCCTAAAAGCAAAACGCTGTGTGGTGGAACTCATGACTTTGATTACAGCATGCTAGTTCCAGGTCTGAAACTCAATACTATAGAGGCCACACAGCCAGGCAACCAGAATTTCAAAGTTGAAAAGATCTTGTCCCTAAGGCCCCTTTCACACTTGTGCAACCTAAAAGTCACACAATTTTGACTGGACTTGAAGCAATGCCTGTGTCTATGGACCTCAAAACGCATCAAAGTCGGACCAAAGTGCAGGGACTACTTTGAAGGTGCACAGATCTGAACAGTACTCGTTGGAAATCATGGAGTACGACTTGTCATGCGACTTCACAGTTCCAAGTCGCAGAACATGTCACACAAGTGTGAAAGGGGCCTAAAGCTGAACTCTGGAATAAACTGCCCCTAATCATCCCTCTACCTAAACACAGACCAAATACCCTTCTACTTCAATAAAATCCACTCAGTGGTCAGAAAATGCAACTTTTATTACCAACCGTGATGCCCGGTGGAGGGTTGTTCGAAGGATGTAAATGCGCCTTGAAGAGTTGCATGTCCCATGATTCCTTGAGACATGCAACAAAGCTAGGGGAGGTACTAAAGGAGTGCATAGGCAGGGGAAGAAATGCTGATCAGCAGCCAGGCTTCGTCCTAGTAGGTGAAGGGCGGCCAGTTTCTCCCCGCTCCCCCGAGAAAAGGGCGGCCGCGGCCGGTCTCTCCCACAGAGAAGGGGGTGGCCGAGGCAGCTCTCTCCCCCGCTCCCCCAGAGAAGGGGGCGGCCGAGGCTGCTCTCCCTGCTCCCCCAGAGAAGGGCGACTGGGCATCAGAAATTGCTGCCCTGAGCCATAGAAAGTCTCCTACTAGCACTTTTCTGACTGAGGACCAGACACTTGAGGATGCCCTGTTTGCAGAAGGGGACTGGTCCCTTCGCCCCCCTCTGTAGTCTGATTCGCTATTTTCCTGACCTTATCACGTCAGAGTAGAACTTCCTTCCTGTCTGTGCTCTATGCTTATTTGTTAAGCCCCACTCACCCCCTTGTATCCTCTAATCCTCTGCGGACCCGCACATTATTGTAATGGTGACAACGAGAAAGAATATCCCCCTAGACAGCTTCCCACTTAGCCTCACCAGAAAATAAAATACAGAATGATGAGGTCACAGGCACTTCATTTCCACGGTTGGTGCACACCATATGCATTGGGCAGACAGCGCCATCCCACTAGTTCTTGCACCCTCAGCCACATGCAGGAACTTGTTACCATCAATGTGCCATCGGGACTGCAGGTGGCAGACGCAGCGCCATTCAGTTTGGAATTTGGTAGAAGGGTTCAGACATGTGTCCCCACCCCTCCTCCTTCTGGGGGAAAAGCCAGCAACTGTCACACACAGGGCGCCCTACCCTCACCCTCCACCATACAGAGGTGGGGGCACCTTTGCCTGTTTCCAGATTTGCACACCTGACAGAATATAGAATTACCTTTTGCTGAAGAACACGGTGCAGCCAGCAGTTCATAACTGGAGAAGCCCACTTCGGAAGACATGAGGTAGGAGGTGAACTGCTCTGGCTTCAGGGAGATCCTACAGTAATTCTTATAGATGGTTTCCTGGTGAGACAAAATACATACATTACATGGCATACCGCTGGGAGAAGAGACCTACCCGGGAATACAGGGTGAAGCTGAACTCCAGGAATATCTGGTTGGATGTGTAAATCTGTTTGGACAGTCTTGTGATCCAGCACAGGCAAGCCGGTGACCTCTTTTCGCTACGGTATCTAAAAGCAATACAGCTCAGTCACCAGCCCTCCCCCATCCTGTGATTGGACAGTAAAGGAAGGAGCACAATTATGAGGTCATCGCTTTGGTCTTTCCCCTTCCTAATAGTTGGCTGACCGCCCCATGTGAGGCTATAGAGCCCAGTTTGACTCCGCGTGGTCCCCCTCCCAGTGTGAGTGCTGCTGTGCAGGGGTTTACAGGAGACCGATGTTAGGATCAATTTAGGTGCCAATACAAGATACTGGATGTAAAAAAACACATTTAATGAGTGGTGCACCAAAATAAAATTTTTGGTGCTGAAAACGAAAATATTTAATTACTGTGGCTGGCAATTTTGCATCGCAGTCAATAGGGGACGCCTCTTCTGGCCCCCCGACGCCAATGGGGCACGCGTCTTTTGGCCCCCGACGCCAATGGGGCACGCGTCTTTTGGCCCCCGACGCCAATGGGGCACGCGTCTTTTAGGCCCCGACGCCAATGGGGCACGCGTCTTTTAGGCCCCGACGCCAATGGGACGCAGCATGCCATTATCAGCACCTTTTTTTTTTCCTATCGGCAAAACGCCGATAACATGATTTTCGGTTGATAATATTCGGCGGGCGATATATCAGTGCATTCCCAATTTTAACTGGGACAATCCTAACTACAGGACCGTCACACCAGGAACCCCAGTATACCTAATGTACTGGGAAAACCTGTGCTCACTGGTAAGAATTCCAGTATCCACCCTGAATCTACCAGTAGCTGTTGAGAATGAAAGCATCCTTTTCTATAGTATTGGCTTGAATTTACTGATTTTTTTTCTATTTCCCAGAGGACACTAAGCGAAACTAAGCAGGATTGGTGTGGGAGGAGCTAGTCTCAAGAGGGCTGGCCTTCAGTTTTCTATTTCCCTGAGGACACTAAGGAAAACCGAGCAGGACTGGTGTGGGAGGAGCTACAGTCTCAAGCGGGCTGACCTTCAGTTTTCTATTACCCTGAGGACACTAAGCAAAACCGAGGACTGGTGTGGGAGGAGCTACAGCCTCAAGGGGGTTGGCCTTCATTTTCTATTACCCTGAGGACACTAAGGAAAACCGAGCAGGACTGGTGTGGGAGAAGCTACAGCCTTAAGGGAGCTGGCCTTAAGTTTTCTATGTGCTTAGTGTCCCATTTCTCCTGTAGGTGGCATCATAACTCAAGGCTGCTTCATTATCAAGCTGTGGCCATCAATAGACGAAGGAGAAAATACTCGTTAACCCCTTTAGCACCACGTGTAGCGGCAAAAGAAAGGGCTTAGCCACACGTTGAACATGTATGTGCTGGGCGGCCGATGTTATGTACCGAAAGCGCGCTCATTGCATGCTTCGGGCACAGAGATAGATCGATCTAGACCAGGGGTCTCAAACTGGCGGCCCTCCAGCGGTTGCTGAACTACAAGTCCCATCATGTCTCTGCCTATGGGAGTCATGCTTGTAACAGTCAGCCTTTCAATGCCTCACGGTAATTATAGTTCTTCAGCAGCTGGAGGGCCTCCAGTTTGAGACCTCCAGATCTAGACTAAAGATCGATCGGTAGCTGGTGGGACCGGCTTCCAATCATGGGACCGTTCAGAGAGGTCAAATGATGGTCAATTCTTCCCGCCCACAGGCATTTAAAGAGACGCCAGGGAGGGCAGGAAAGGGTTAATCTGCCCGGAATTCAGCTTTACCAGTAGTGTTTAATGTCAAGCAGCCTCTGCAAAAGCACATCATTATCACAGCGCTGCCCCCTGCAGAGATTTTTTTTTGCCCCACAATCAGTGCAAATTGGAGACCTGAGTGGGTTCAAAGGCAACCAAATCATTTGGGGAGGGGTCCCTGGTTTAGGGTGGTAATGAATTGGGCTGCCAATGCTTTGTTTGCAGGACCTTATGGGGGCTATGAGCCAGGGAACTGATCTTCCTTTGTGGAGTCAGGATGAAATGTTGGTGCCCCATGCGAGGCTAGGCGGTTGCTGCGATTTCTTTTTTCGGAACCCACGTTGCTTAGGTTTCCATAAGACTTCACCAAACAGATCTACCCCCTAATGATATGGGGGTGCCAATGCACATTTAATCTACGTGGCCCTATATGGCTATGACCCAGGGAACTGACCTTCCTTTGTGGGGTCAGGATGAAACGTTGGTGCCCCGTGCGAGGCTAGGCGGTTGCTGTGGCTTCTTTTTCGGAACCAACGTTGCTTAGGTTTCCATATGACTTCACCAAACAGATCTATCCCCTAATGATATGGGGCTGCCAATGCAAATTTAATCTACATGACCCTATAGGGCTATGACCCAGGGAACTGACCTTCCTTTGTGGGGTCAGGATGAAACGTTGGTGCCCCGTGCGAGGCTAGGCGGTTGCTGTGGCTTCTTTTTCGGAACCAACGTTGCTTAGGTTTCCATATGACTTCACCAAACAGATCTATCCCCTAATGATATGGGGCTGCCAATGCATATTTAATCTACATGACCCTACAAGGCTATGACCCAGGGAACCGACCTTCCTTTGTGGGGTCAGGATGGAATTTTGGTGTGAGGCCATAATCGCCTAGGCATTTGTTTCTTTTTCAGAACCCAGATTACTTGGGTCTCCATAAGACTTCACCTAACAGATCCATCCCCCACCGCTTTACTCACTGTCAGCCTCTTCCTCTTGCCGTATGAGGACCAGGGTTGAGGTTCCAGGATGAGGATCCCCCCCGGGGACAGGTGTCTGTAGATTCTCCGAAACATGCGTTTCAGTCCCTCGTCTCCCCAGTTCAGATGGATCCACTTGGTGATGCTGAGGCACAGGATGACGTCATATTCTGGTTTTTGTACCTCCACCAGCTCATCCCGGTCCACCACGTAATTACCCTGCCAGGGGGGGGAAAAGAAAAAGGTGGGAGGGTGGTTAGTCATAGAAAAATGTACTTACAAGATTTCCCATAAGTCACATTTCACCGTTATGTGTGTGTGATCCAGGGAGGAGCAGAGACCACCCTACCATAGCTCTTGGCTCTAACTCCATCCATCCTGGAGTTGCCATGCTACAGAAAGTGGGCTTCTCATTCCCCCCGTTTCCATCTCTTTTTTTAGCCATCGTGTCTTTCAGTGTCAAGTATTTGTATACGGATTGGGCAAATGGTGGTTGAAATTCCAACCTTCCTCCCACCAGCCCTGTGCCCAATTAGTGGGGGTGTCGGGCATAAGGTGGAATTATAAACCCGCGATGCAGGGATGTCCAACCAACTGTCCAACCCCCAGCACCCATGTCTATGTACCTCAATGGATTTCACTTTTTGCAATCATGGAAGCTCAGCGTCCCACATGCGGGTGTTACCCAAGGTGGTCCTAATGCCTATGTAGCCTGGGAACGCCCACTCCCCCAGACTGACACCCGCCTATCAAGGCATTTTACAATCTGCATAACTCCTCCCACTGCTTGCATCAGGGCTGAGGGCTCCTGAGAGGAGTAATATATATATATATATATATATATATATATATACATATATACACACACACACACACACACACACACACACACACACAATCTATTTCACTATATAATCAGTTTTTCGCTGAGAAGTGCGGGGTGTACCAAGATGGCCGTCACCACCTTCTACCTGCAGGTTTCTCACTATACTTACTACAATACAATAATACAAATGTAATACTGTGATTTATTCTATAAAGGTGAGTTTACTGCTAAAATAAATGTAAAATTTCAAGACTTGCGTGGTCTGTAAAAAGATGTCCGCCGATGCTTCATGTTCGGTCAAATTGGGAAACATATTGGAACGCATTAGCGGCCATGTTGGAACGCATGGCGCATGCGCAGTAAGTTGCTCTAGTCCGTACGTCACTTCCGGATGCAGAATCTGATAGGGTATTCGAATACAAAACAAAAGTTCCAGCGCTGGCACTGTAGCAATCTCAGTTCCGTCTGAGAGTAACCAAAAACATGGCCGCCTCCAAGGTGGCGACAACTAGCGGGTGGACTAACAACGTCTCCTCATAGCATGTACCGGAGTGTATAGGTGGCCGATGTTCTGTGAAAAAACCAAGTGGTGGAAATCTCCAATTATTCCTGGTGTACACTCACCGGAAGTGAGGTGGTTGGAGTTCTCGGCATGTTGGAGTTTTCGGTAGAACACCGGCTGCTAGTAACCAAAAACATGGCCGCCTCCGAGAGTGGTGACAACTAGCGGGTGGACTAACAACGTCCCCTCATTATAGAGTGTATAAGTGGCCGGTGTTCTGTGAAAACCTCAAGTGGTGGAAAATCTCCAATTATTTCTGTTCCCGGAAGTGAGGTGGTTGGAGTTCTCGGCACGTTGGGAGTTTTCGGTAGAACACCGGCTTGGCTGGGTTTGTTAGGAGTGGATATGTAATACAGAAATGAGACCGCAGAAGGAGATGACGGTTTAATGGTGAAAAGTTAAAAAAATGGCTCCCTCTCTCTGCCAGTCTGTGTCCATGCATTGCAGGTTTTATGTTCCCTCATTTCCTGTGTTGTCACCAGGACAGGAAATGAGCAGAATCCTTGCAATGGGAACACGGAGGGCAGTTTTGTCTTTAGTACAATAGCAAAGGGGGGGACAAAGACCAGCCCCGGCAGTTGCATTCAGGAACGGATCCTCCTTATGGAAATGCTAAATCTAACCACTGAGTATCATTTTAAATATCCCCAAACTCTCCTCATAGGTACAGACTGAAAACCACCCGCTACTTCCACACCTGGACTAAATATCAACGGCAACTATGACATCACTAACCCTTCCTCTACCGAGGTATGTTTATAAACGGCATGGTGGAGAAAAGGTTAAATCAAGCTCAGGGCTGCTGCAGCTGGGAGCTGGATACCAACAACCAGGGAAGGGCTTTCCGGTAAAGGTAAAAATAATAATATATATATATATATATATATATATATATATATATATATATATATATATATATACACATACAAAAATAAATTACACACACCTATTATATTTTATATAAAAAAATAAATAAAGAATATATATACATATATATACATATATATATATATATATATATATATATATATATATATATATATATATATATATATATAAAATTTAAAGCCCCCCCCCCCCCCAGAAGTATTGGCCAATTCCATGTGCAGTACAGCAGGGGGGGGGTATACAGGACATTCCTAGCTCTAAATGGGTGAAGGTCTTCTTTCCTATGGACAGAACACCCTATGTGGGAGGGGTTGGACATGTCAGGACATGATCCATTCATCATTACACAGCCGACTTCCAAACTCTGCTTTAGTCCCCTTTCACACTTTGTGTGACTTCTTCTGCGATTTGGGTCACAGGACAAGCCGCACTCCATAATGTCTACTGAGTACCGGTCATATCTGTGCGACTTCAAGTAATCCCTGCACTACTTTGGTCCGACTTTCATGCAACTTGAGGTCCATAGACTTCAAGATTACACAGGCATTGCTTAAAGTCCAGTCCAAGTCACATAAAAAAAAAAAAAAATTCAGCGACTTTCAGGTCACACAAATGTAAAAGAGGCCTAAAAATAAAAAAATGCTAATAAATTCCCTTCTATTGCCCATTTTTTGTGTGCTGGGATTGGTCTTCCTGTTAAGGGGGGTGGCTACATTCATTCTCCATGGTCGCTCTCTAGGTTGGAATGCAGCCACCCCTCTCTCTCTCGTTCCTCCTCAGGACGCCGAGATGGGTCGGAACGGTGGTTCGGATTGGTTAGTAGCAGCAGCACGTGACCAGTTCTGACCAATAGGAACCTCTCTAATCCGACCCGGGGGGCACTAGGGACTTGTAAACCTTTTGCTGCCAGGTCCGTATGTCGTATAGATCTGACAGCGAGGGGGGGAGGGGGGGTTGTTCCCACACAATTCTCAGTGGCTTTCCAGACACCCCCGGCGTTCCCCCAACATGTATCCCAGGCTCTGGTTGCCCATCTGCAGGCCCGGGACTGGCAAAGCGGGTGCCGCCAGTTAGACGGGATGGGGGAGCACACACATCCACTCTCCTCCCCTCCTTGTCATCCAGGTCAGCAGACCCAGGAAAGCATTCATTTGATTCATTGATTTACATTCCATGGAGCACACAGAGGAGACGAGGATTGTTTAGAACCCCGGAGGGCTCATTAAAGAGGACCTGTCATCCAAAAAAAAAAAAAAAAATTTAAGCAAGTGTTAAAAAAAAAAAAAAAAAAAAAAAAAACACTGTCCCCTATGTGAAGAAAAAAAAAAAAAAAAAAAAAAAAAAAAGAAGTAGAAAAAATTTTTTTTTTATTTTTCAAATTAAAATGTTTTTTTTTTTTTTTACTTTTTTTTTCCTTCACATAGGGGACAGTGTTTTTTTTTTTTTTTCCTCAATTTAATTTTTTTTTTTTTACTACTTCACATAGGGGACAGTTTTTTTTTTCTCAATTTAAAATGTAAAATACACCCAAGCCCATAACCCCCCACGATGTGTCGGGGGCGCATACGCATGAAAACGTCCATTACTATACACATCGCCGCGAGCACACCGGAGAGTAACAGCGATATTTCTATCACCAGACCTCCGCTGTATGGCTAAACTGATGACATATAGGGGGGGGGGGGGGGGGGCTTTTAAACGCGTCGCCTTTGGAAAATATAAAGGTACTGAAGCTTGTCACCATTTTACGGGAGCGCAATTTAAATTTCTCTTTTTTTTTTTTTTTTTTTTTAAATCGGGTAATTTATTGCGCTTGTGTGCCCCAAAATTAACTTTGGTGTACTTTATATTTTTGCGGTAATATCTTGGGATATAATAAAAAAAAAAAAAGAAAAAAAAAAAAAAGATTGAAACTACTGCTATTTTATTCTCCAGGGTGTCTGCTTTCAGAAATAAGGTTTTGGGGGTTTTACGTATTTATGTAATCTTCAGGCCTAAAATTACGGTTTTTTTTTTTTTTTATATATATAAAGCATGTGTGGTAAAAAAAAAAAAAAAAAAAAAAAGTCTCTTGCAGCAAAAGTGTTAAACTCCAGGACCGCTGTGCCTGCTGCGTGGGGGTTTATTTTACCTTTCAATTTTTTTTTTTCTGAAAAAACAAAAAAAAAAAAAAAAAAAAAATGTATATATACACACACACACACACACACATATACATATACATATAATATATATATACACACACACACACACACACACACACACACACTATATTTATATATATATATATATATATATATATATATATATATATATATATATATATATACACACACACATATACATACACACACATATGTATACATGCACATATACATACATACACACACACATACATTATATATATATATATATATATATATATATATATATATATATATATATATATATAAAAACTATATTAAATATAAAAAAAAATCTTTTTTGTATTAGCAATCAGAGCAGCTAAGTAGCCACTCAATTGCTATTACAAGCAGTGGGAGGGGACAAAAAAAAAATCGAAGGCATTTAAAAAAAAAAAAAAAAAAAAAAAAAAAAACAGACCCCCGATCCCTCCATAAAAAGTACCCGTCACATGCCTATTGCTGTCACAATGATGTTTATACTCCTTGTGACAGCAATAAAAGTGGTAAAAAAAAATAAAAAAATAAAATAAAAAAGCAGTATGAAAAAAAATAAATACATTTAATGAACGATTTGCCACCCAAGCCAATTCAGGCATTTCTCCCCTGCATGTAAAAAAATCATAATTTATTTTTGCTAAAAAATTACTCAGAGCCCCCCAAACATTATAAATATTTATATTTTAGCAGAGGCTCTAGGGAATAAAATGGCAGTCGCTGCAATGTCTTGCGGCACACATGTTTGCGCAATTTTTTTTTTTTAAATGAGATTTAAAAAAAAAAAAAAAAAAAATAATAATATTTACCCCAATTGGTTTTGTATAATGTGAAAGATAAATGTTACGCCGAGTAAATAGATACCCAACATGTCACGCTTTAAAATTGCGCACACTTGTGGAATGGTGCCAAACTACAGTAATTAAAAATCTCCAAACATTTTTTTACAGGTTACATTTTCAGAGTTACAGGGGGAAGTCTAGTGCTAGAATTATTGCTCTCTAACGTTCGTGGCGATACCTCACATGTGTGGTTTGAACATCGTTCACGTATGCTGGCGCGACTTCTGTATGCGTTCGCTTCTGCGGGGATGGAAATGCTTACATTTTTTTTTTTATTATTAAATAATACAATATTATTTCTATTTTTACACTTTCCCTTTAATTTTTGATCACTTTTAATTCCTATTACAAGGAATGTAAACATCCCTTGCAATAGGAATAGGGCATGACAGGTCCTCTTTAGTGCTGGTTCACACTTATGCGCTTGCGCTTGCAATGCGAATTTGCAGTGCGAGTTTACCTTATGTTTTTCAATAGTACCAGCGCGATTGTAATGAAAATTTGATTGCGTTGATTATGTTAATTAAGCTCAGGAGGGGTGGAGCTGAGGGGAAAATCAAACAAAAAATAAGAATTCGCACATATCTGAACTGATAATGCGAGTCCAGACCGATTTACATTGATGTCTATGGAGACTAAATTCGCAACGCAACGCTGTAAACTCGCACAAGACCCTTTTTATCATCGCATCACATTTGCATCTGGATCGCAACGCATAGATGTGAACGACCGTCACGAATTCAATGTATTTTGTAAATGCATGCGATTGGAGACTATTTAGAACGCATCGCATTCGCAGTACAAGCGCATAAGTGTGAACCGGCACTCACAGAGAGATCTGGGTTCTATAACAAAAATTAATTAATTAAAAATAAAAAAAAAATAAAAAAAATCGATCTCAGGCTTTCCAGCTTAAAAAAAAAATGGCAGTGTTTACATCTGCCGGCGCCAGAAGTGACATCATGACATTGCTTCTGAGGGTCATAGAGCTGGCCAGGGACCATCAGGTCCACGGCCAGCTCTATGGTAAGCCGCCGGATTCATTCTCCGGCTCCCAGATTGCACGGGAGAGACCAGAGAAGCACCGAAGGGCGGCGGCGGCAGTGGGTGGGGTGGAGGGAGAGGGGATATGTTCCCTCCCACTGCCTGTAAAAGCAATCCAGCAGCTAAACAGCTGCTATGATGACTTCTACATTGCAGGGAATCACCAGCTAAAAAAAAAAAAATTAAAGATATCTGAATGATGCCTGCAGCTGCAACCATCATCCAGATATCACCACTCAAAGT
Organism: Pelophylax lessonae; assembly: GCF_965119305.1. NCBI lineage: Eukaryota > Metazoa > Chordata > Amphibia > Anura > Ranidae > Pelophylax > Pelophylax lessonae. The sequence goes on from NC_138771.1 coordinate 657,664,599, forward strand.
AAATGACATCATATGACGTCTACAGATATCACCACTCAAAGTAAATGACATCATATGACGTCTACAGATATCACCACTCAAAGTAAATGACATCATATGACGACTACCCAGGGGAAGTGGTAAAAAAATAAAAATAAAAAAAAAAATAAAAAAAAAATTAAAGCAACAGTGAAAAAAAAAAAATAATTTTAAATAAGTAATTAAAAAGAAATAAAATAAAAAAAAAGTGCCCTTGTTCAATGCGCGTCGGTCCCTCCGGCATACAACTAGCGATCGTCCCACACATGTGAGGTATCGCCACGAACGTCAGATCATGGGTAGTAATTGTAGCACCAGACCTCCTCCATACATCTAAAGTGGTCACCTATAGATAGTAAAATTTACATGGTTTGCCGCTGTTGAACAGGCAATTTTAACGCGCAACATGTTTGGCATCTATTTACTCGGCGTAACTTCATCTTTTATATTTTACTAAACAATTGGGTTATGTATGGTTTTGGGGTTTTTTTGCATTAAAATTCAAAAGTATATTTTTTCCACAAAAAAAAAAATTGCATTTGATAAAAAAAAAAAAAAGCTGCGCAAAAACTGAAAAGAAAATTGCAACATATACACACTATAAATAAATATATAATGTTTGGGTGTTCTAAGTAATCTTTCAACAACAAAATACTGATTGTTACATGTGAAATAAGAGCCAGAAAAGGGCCGGACTCCCTGGCTGGAAGTGGTTAAAAACTAAAACAAAAACTAAAGTAAAAAACCCACAATGGTTACAGCTTCCCTTTGTAGAGTGAATATGCAAATGCTACCCCGGGCTGTGACCGGTTCTCTTTAGTCCTTTTGCTGCCTCTGACGTAAGGCGTACATTGGCAGTAGGGAGGGAATTTCCACACATTCCCGGCTGCTACATTATTATTATTATTATAACAACAACTACTGAACAATTATAGACTCCTGTCCGATGCAGGATCCTCAGCTAGGCCCGGCCTGAACTGGAGGACTTGTGTGTTCCTCATGCTAGGAGTTCATTCCTGGATCTACATTCCACACAAGAGACATCTGCAGCTTCAATAGTGGTCTGGACTTAGGTCTCAGGGTCTATGGGGTACGAGGTACCTCCAGGCTCCTCTAAGGGCCTGCTTTTTATAGTAGCTGCTGCTCCGGCTCTAATAGGCCCTTATAAGCTCTAATAGGGGTCCTGGGGCCCTCTACAAGGTACCTCAAAGACTGGAGCTGGCTTGGGTTTCAGGGCCCTCTACAAGGTACCGCAAAGATTGGAGCTGGCTCAGGTTTCAGGGGTCCCTTGGCCCTCTACAAAGTACCTCAAAGATTGGAGCTGGCTCAGGTTTCCAGGGTCCCTTGGCCCTCTACAAGGTACCTAAAAGATAGGAGCTGGCTCAGGTTTCCAGGGTCCCTTGGCCCTCTACAAGGTACCTAAAAGATAGGAGCTGGCTCAGGTTTCCGGGGTCCCTTGGCCCTCTACAAGGTACCTAAAAGATAGGAACTGGCTTAGGTTTCATGGGTCCCAGGGCCCTCTACAAGGTGCCTCAAAGATTGGAGCTGGTTTGGGTTTCAGAGGTCCCACTACAAAGGTACCTCAAAGACTGGAGTTGGCTCAACTGTCCGGGGTCACTTAGCCCTTTACAAGGTACCTTAAAAACTGAAGCTGGCTCAGGTTTCAGGGGTCCTGGGGCCCTCTACAAGGTACCTCAAAGACTGGAGCTGGCTCAGGTGTCCGGAGTCCCCTAGCCCTCTACAAGGTACCTAAAAAAGCTGGCTCAGGTTTCAGGGGTCCTCTAAAAGGTACCTCGAAGATTGGAGCTGGTTTGGGTTTCAGAGGTCCTGGGGCCCACTACAAGGTACCTCAAAGATAGGAACTGGCTTGGGTTTCAGAGGTCCTGGGGCCCACAAGGTACCTCAAAGACTGGAGCTGGCTCAGGTGTCCAGGGTCCCCTAGCCCTCTACAAGGTACCTTAAAAACTGAAGCTGGCTCAGGTTTCAGGGTTCCTGGGGCCCTCTACAAGTTACCTCAAAGATTGGAGCTGGCTTGGGTTTTAGGAGTCCAGGGACCCTCTACAAAGTACCTCAAACATTGGAGATGGCTCGGGTTTTAGGGGCCCTATATACAGGTACCTACAAGACTGGAGCTGCCTCAGGTTTAAGGGGCCCGCTACAAGGTACCTCAAAGACTGGAGTTGGCTCAGGTTTCAGGGATCCCGGGGGCCCTCTACGAAGTACCTCCTGACTCTTCCAGGGACATTCTTAACGGCTGTTCCAGCTCTTTTAGGGTGACCACCGGGTCCAAAGTGCAGATATTATGGCGAAACCTCCATCTGGTGTTCCCAATGCTCAGCCTGTGATGGTGGGACAATTTCCCAAGCTGAGGACCAACTAAAGCAACACACACTTAATTTTTGGGGCTTCCCCTGACCACATCTGTCTATAACCCCCCCCCCCCCTAATGTGGTCATCGTATTACCACCTGCTTGTCTCCAGAAATGAACGTCTGAATCTGGCAGACTTGGTTGTACGCTACCAGCTGCCATGGCCCTACGTGGCCATCCCAACAGAACTCCACCACCTTGGTCACACAGCTCAAAGGCAGATCTATTAGGTGAATCCCATAGACCAGGAAGACTAGAGAGGCTGAATATATAAACACATGTGCAGAAGGGGGGGGGGGGGGGAAATACAAGCAGAGCATATAATAATCACACATCAAGGGGGTTAATTACAGAGCAATGACAAGCATGGGGGGGGGGGGGGTTCTTGGCAAGAGCTGGGAAGGGAGGGGTTGAGCATATGCGTTGGGTTTGAACATACATTACTGCACTTGCATGGCCTACTCAATCTAATGATGCAACCAGCCACCATATGGTTCAATCCAGACACCATCTTGAAGATGGGGGGGGGGGGATGCACAGGGGTGGTAAAGCAATTCTATAACAAATACTAAATAAAAAAATGTAATGCAACGAACATTTATCTCCAACCAGCCAAGCGAACAATTCTATATTATTATTATTGTTGATCTTGCAATCTCAGGATGGAAGTAAAAATTGTTACTTCCTGTATTTGTCTTCCGATAGAACTTAAAGGATGGAGTGGTGGTGGTGGGGGGGTTAAAGCCCCAGTTCATTGCCGTCTGTGCCCCCAGCTGAGGAGATTCATCCTCTATTCGACCCATCAGGAAAACCCCCCAAAATGTTCAAGTTGTCACCAGAAAACCGATTTGACATTTTTTTCCCCAGTGGGGACTCCTACACCAACAAATAAGAGGACTTCCTAGGGGGGGGTTAGAGACCCAGTTAGATGTTCATTGCCGTCTGTGCCCCCAGCTGAGGAGATTCATCCTCCATTCGTCCCATCAGGAAAACCCCCCCAAAAATGTTCAAGTTCTCACCAGAAAACAGAGTGGAAATTTTCCCAGTGGGGACTCCTACACCAACAAGTAAGAGGACTTCCTGTTGCATCTGAGGGACAGGAAGTGAGGGGACAAAGACAGCAAAAATACAAAAAAAAATAACAGATAGGGGTCTCCAGTGTGGTGCCAAATTTACCCACAAAGCAACCCCCGCCCCCCCCCTGCTCGGGTTAAATGCCGGTTGCTATGAAGAAATTACTTAAAATGCTTAACCCTTTTCCTCGCTCCTGCAGGCCCTTCCCCTTCCGCTTCATGGGACAGCTTCCCCAAATCTGCACCCCCCCGACATCACCAGGATAGATGGTCAGGACCCCTCCACATCCCAGAAGCATTAAGGCTCCATTCACACCTGATCATGGGCAGAATCGCCGCGATTCCAAATTGCTGCAAAACGTGGGGCGCATTTACTTTTTAACGGCACCCCCAATCGCCTGCGATTTTGCCGCAATTGACGTATGGTAAATCGTGCTGTGACCGCTACGCGGAGTCGTTTACAAAGAATCTTTTTTGGGCATTCTGATGTACCACACGACAATCGCAGCAAAATTGAGGCGCTCCACACTCGCAGCAAAATTGAGGCGCCCCGCAATGGCAGATAAATTGAGGCGCCCCGCAATGGCAGATAAATTGAGGCGTCATTAGTAATGGCATTGCAAACGCATCCAGTGTTTTGCAGCAAATTGAATGCGGCAGCTCCACCCGTGATCAGGTGTGAGTGGAGACTCAGGCTACGTTCACATGTGGGCGTAGCGGATCACGGGCAGAATAACCGCGATTCTGCCCGCGATCCGGAATCATTGCAAATCGCGGGATGCCTGTGCGTTGCCCGTGATTTGCAATGGCACCCCAAACGCTGCGCGATGTTGCTGCGATTTCCACCTGTCGAATTGCGGTAACATCGCGCAAACAGAATCGCGGGGAGCATGACGCACGAAAGAATCTCCTGTACCTTTTTGGGCGTCCCGCGATTCTGTTTGCACAATTTTACCGCGATTCGGCAGGCGGAAATCACGGCAACAATCGCACAGCGTTTGGGGTGCCATTGCAAATCACGGGCATCGCACAGGCGTCCCGCCATTTGCAATGATTTCCGGATCGCGGGCAGAATCGCGGTGATTCTGCCCGTGATCCGCTACGCCCACATGTGAGCGTAGCCTAAGGGTTTGTTTACACTTGCAGCCAGGGGGAGGGGGCGGGGGAACAGCGATACCAGGTGGGGGGGGGGGGGGGGGGGAAATCGAGCCACAGTTTTACCAACACCCCCCTCCCTTGCTGCCCCAACCCCAGCCCCCCTCAGGACATTTGCCAGAACACTACACAGCCCTACACACATGGCACGACCACAGCATCATGCTGCTTTTAGTGGCCAAAAACTCAACTGATGCAGTTCAGTAGGGCCACCCTGCACCCCCCCCCCCCCATAAAATTGCAGCGCGGTAGTACAGCATATACTGGGTTAAATCAGTTGAGGAGGCAACACATTACGAGAGCCCCATCTGCTGGGGGAGGGAGGAGAAGGTGATTTGTACTCATCCCCAATCCGTGCCAAATAAGGGGGGGGGGGCACCCCATGTACCAAGGGATAGACCGTAAGTAATTACGAGAGTCCTAACTGCTGGGGGAGGGAGTGAGAAGGTGATTTGTACTCATCCCCAACCTGTGCCAAATGGGGGGGGGGCACCTCCTGTGCCAAGGGACAGACCGTAAGTAATTACGAGAGTCCTAACTGCTGGGGGAGGGAGGAGAAGGTGATTTGTACTCATTCCCAACCTGTGCCAAAAGAGGGGGGGGGGCACCTCCATACCAAGGGATAGACAGTAAGTAATACACATTACCCCCCCCCCCTTTCTAAGCTGTGCTTTGTCTTTACATCCTATAATATGCAGACTTGGGAAAACCTTCCTAACATTTAGGATCCAGCTGGGAGTTAGCAATGATGTGGCTTCAACTTATCTGGGGTTATATATTCTCTCTACCCACACACACATTTTATACAGCGCCCCCCCCCCCCCATATGCTCTGGCAGACATCACAGGTAGTATAGGGTTTGAGGACCACCATGCCAGGAAACAATGCAAATGAAATAAAAGCCTCCCCCATTCAGCCATGCTGCACAGTGCAGTCCCAGCTTCCTGTGTGCTCAGTGCCATGTGACATGGAAGTCACATGACAAAAGTGAAAAGGAAGTTAGATTCCCACTTCCTGTCTGCACAGCAGGCCACCCATCTGGTTCATGAGGGTCTTTTTTTTTTTGCCTGGTCTCTGCATGAAAAAAAAGAGGCTGCCTTCGAAGGGTCAAGCATCCTTTAACCACTTTACCCCCAGCCCTATTTCGGACACTTTTTGTTCACGCGTTAAAACCAGTATTTTTTCCTAGAAAACTACTTAGAACCCCCCAAACATTATATATATTTTTTTTAGCAAAGACTCTGGAGAATAAAATGTCGGTCATTGCAATATTTTTTGTCACGCGGTATTTGCGCAGCGGTCTTTAAAACGCCATTTTTTTGGAAAAATTTAGAAAAATCACATTTCACTGCATTTAAAAAATACTAAACAGTAAAGTTAGCCCATTTTTTTTTGTATATTGTGAAAGATGATGTCACGCCGAGTAAATAGATACCCAACATGTTACGGTTTAAAATTGCGCCCCCCCGTGGGATGGCGACAAACTACAGTCAATTGAGATCTCAATCTGCGACGCTTTAAATTGATTTAACGGTTACCAGTTTAGAGTTAGAGTGTAACTCTTTTTTTTTTAATTATTGCTCACGCTCTGGCGATCGCGGCGATACCTCACATGTGTGGTTTGAACAGCGATTTAATTCGCGGCTCGACTTGCGTATACAGTTTTTTTTGTGCGCGAGCTAACGGTGACGGGGGCGGCTAAAATTTTTTTTTTTTTCCTATTTATTTTTTCTTTTTTTTTTAAATTTATTACAGGTTTTTAAAAAAAAACAAAAATCTGATCACTTTTGTTGCTGTCACAAGCAATGTAAACATCCCTTGTGACACCAATATGCAGTGACAGGTACTCTTTATGGAGGGATCGAGGGTCTAAAAGACCCCAAACCCCTCCACTACACTTCCATGCATGTATAAACGCCGAAAACTGCATTTTTGCATACAGCCCTTTTTCAAATCTGCCACCTTTTGCAGCAGAGTAACCCGGAAGTGACGTCATGGACGCCGCCTCCGGGTTACGTCACGGAGACCCGATCAATGCCGTTTCCGGCATTCATCGGGACTCCATCCAGCCGGCGGACGTGCCGGCTGGGTGCTCAGGTCTCCCGGTGGGACAGGAGCCCCGAGCAAGGCCACGGAAGGCGGCGGGAGGGGGGGGGGGGAGACGTCCCCTCCCGCTCACCCGGGTAACGATCGAGCGGCTCCCAAGCAGCATTGGTCGTTACCAACGGAAAGCCGACCGTCGGTACTAGAGACATCATCCCGGTATAACCCCGCAAAGTTACCCGACGTACCGGTACGTTGATATGCGGTAAGTGGTTAAGATGTAGAGACACCTAAACCTTTCCTAGGAGAGACATAGGGGCAGCCATTATCGACTTCTCATTCTTCTAATGCTAGTTGCCTGGCTGTCATGCCAACTCTTTGGTGCTTTGAGTTGTAGACCTCGATGGTAGAGGTTCTGTCTTTCCTGATTCCAGGTCTGTAACCCTGAAACTACTGAAGCCAGTAGCTCACCATAGCAGCTTGAGAAGGAACATTTTCAGAAGGAGTTCAACATCACCACACATGGTGGTTGGTGTTGCCAGACATGGAGGTCAACGTTATTTCGAAAACTAGGATGAAGGGGGAAATAGGTGCAGAAAAAAAATCATCTGCTATGCCTTCACTTAACGTGTGCCTAACCTGACCTATATACTCAAAATATTCCACAAAGAGCGTGGAGAAAAAGAGGTTATAGGGTTGGTTCACCAAATAGGCAGAGTCTCTCTGCCTATTTGGTGAACCAACCCTATAACCTCTTTTTCTCCACGCTCTTTGTGGAATATTTTTTGAGGAGATGGAGGTCAACTTTGCCATCCATGGAGGTCGGTGTTACCACACGTAGAAGTCAACATCACCACACATGGAGGTTAGAGTTACCACACATGGGAGGTCAACTTCATCATCCATGGAAGTAAACGTCGCCATCCATGGAGGTTGGAACTACCACACATGGGAGGTCAACTTTGTCATCCATGGAAGTCAATGTCACCATCCACCGTGGTCAGCATTGTCATCCATGGAGGTCGGTGTTACAACACATAGAAGTCAACATCACCACACATGGAGGTTAGAGTTACCACACATGGGAGGTCAACTTCATCATCCATGGAAGTCAACGTTGCCACCCATGGAGGTTAGTTACCACACATGGGAGGTCAACTTCATCATCCATGGAAGTCAACGTTGCCACCCATGGAGGTTGGAATTACCACACATGGGAGGTCAACTTCGTCATCCATGGAAGTCAACGTTGCCACCCATGGAGGTTGGAATTACCACACATGGGAGGTCAACTTTGTCATCCATGGAGGTCAACAGCGCCTCACATGCTCCTCTAGGAAAATGTTAACTGTAAGCAACATCTAAAACATGCAAATTTGGGTGCAATCACACGCTGGCTTCTTAAAGTGGACTGGCCAATCAAGCTGCATAAACTTAAACAAGGCAGCAGGGAACACCATGAGCTCCTGGACTCAATCAGCATTGGCTAACCAAGTGCAACCCAAGATGAGGGACTCCCATGATGGACAGGGTTACTTTTTAAAAGCAGAGGACCTTCTGGGGCCTGCGCCTGCCTAGCGATAGTTCTTGAATAGCATTTTGACAACGGGTCCACATTAAAACTTTGAGATCTCACAACTCAGGCCGTTGAGACGCAATGCTCTTGTGCCATTAAAAAGTGGCCGGAATAGGACCTAATCTTCTTAGCAGAGCTGGAAAAGTCTTGCCCCTGATGGCCAGTGGTTCCAAATCTAAGTCCTCATGTCCCCCCCCCCCCCCCCCCAACAGGCCATGTTTTGGGAATTTCCCTTTGATCGGAAAAAAAAAAAGCCCTCAATGATACCAAGACAATGATCAGGTGAGGGAAATCCTGAAACATGACCTGTTGGAGATACTTGAGGACGGAGGTTGAGAACCACTGCTGTAGCCAATGGGTGATAAACTTGCCACCATCCACCCAACCCCAGTTTTGGTTGACCACAGGAATTAGAACAGTCATGGAACTATAGAAACAAAAACAATTCCCCCCTCCCCCCCATTCCCTGTCTCACCTTGACGAATGCCACGTTGTGCGGGAAGACACGGATCTCTTCTTTGCTTTCCTTTCCAGCCTCCCCGGGAACAACCGGAGCAGCGATGGGGCCCCGCATGGCGGCCAGTGCAACAGGGAAGCCGCAGCCACCGCCACCTTTCGAGTACTCTGAGAGATAATGTCTTATGTTTTGCCGGGCGGCTCGGATCAACGAGCTGTCAATGTCCAGCCCCACAATGAGCGTAGGCCCCAGGTTCTGCGCCACGGTTAGGGTCAAGTGGCCCACGTTGCAGCCAATGTCCAACACAGCCTTGCCCTGGAACCATTCGGGCCTCAGCACCCGCAGGCGGGGATCTTCTGACCGGCACGGGTTTCGGTACCCGTAGTATTGGCAGTAATTCCCGTACTGGAAGCGGTTCTTCTCCTTACCCTGGGGCCCTAAACATGGCTTGGCCATACCTATGCCTTGAGGTTTGGCGGTGGTGACCACGCTGGCCAAAGTCTTGCTTTTCTCAGGGCTCCCTTGCCTCCCTTCCGACTTGCTGGAGGTCCTCCTCCTCTTGCGATGCCTAGACCCCGACGTACACGAGCTGCTGTTTGCCGACCCCGGCCCGTCCGGTCCTTCGTTCTCCAGGGCCGGTAGAGCGACGACATCGTCGCGGCAATTGATGGCGGTATTGAGTTCGTATGGCCGCAACTCCTCGGGGATGGGCTCGGGCTCCTGGCCCAGCCCCGTCGGCCCCTTGGGGGTGACGTCCGTCGACGGGTGGTGCCGGTGGCGGTGCCTTTTCCTGCCGCTCTTGAGTGGGGAGAGGAGGAGCTCCACCTCGCTGGAGCCGGTATTAAGGCTCAGTGGGTCGGTGATGTCTTTCGGGATCAGGATCTCCACGGGGTCCCGGCTGCGTGGAGGGAGCGGCGAGGACTTGGGGGTCTCGGCGTTGAGCGTCCGGTTGACGTCCTCGTCCATCAGGCTGTTGAGATTGAGAGGGTCGAAGATGTTGCCGCCGAGGAGGAAGTTGGACGGCAGGACGGGGTCGCAGTCGGAGTTGACCCGCCTCCGCCGCTTGAATGCCACCGTGTGCTTGAAGCCCACATTGAAGCTGTTCCTCCTCTTCCCCTGGAGGCCGTTCCTCGGCACCACGCGGGGCGGCAGCTCCCCCTTGGCGGGTTTGGCATCCGGCAGAGGGGGAGGGGCCGGAGGTGGAGCCATGAAGGTGTTTTCGCCATCTTTGATAGGCTGCGGCAGGGTCTCCGGGGGGGAAGCCACCTCTATGAGGACCTCCATGGTGGAGGCAATGGAAGGGGTGAGGCAAACCGCGGCTACGTATCCCACATCCTGGGCCCCGGGCCCCTCCAGAACCCGAAACCCTGAGCTCAGGAGCGCCTCAGGGGCGGAGTTTTCACAAGCCACTCCTACGTCTTAAAGGGCACTTCCTCACAAGCCACTCCCACTTCTTACAGGCCACCCCCTCACTCCTTGAAAGGTCACTCCGACTTCTTCAGACACTCCCACTTCAAGGACACGCCTACTTCTTGGAAGGACACTCCCTCTCCTTGTGATGTCACTCCCACTTCTTCAGGAGGCCACTCCCACTTCTTACAAGCCAACCCCTCACTCCTTGAAAGGCCACTCCGACTTCTTCAGACACTCCCACTTCAAGGACACGCCTACTTCTTGGAAGGACACTCCCTCTCCTTGTGATGTCACTCCCACTTCTTCAGGAGGCCACTCCCACTTCTTACAAGCCAACCCCTCACTCCTTGAAAGGCCACTCCGACTTCTTCAGACACTCCCACTTCAAGGACACGCCTACTTCTTGAAAGGACACTCCCTCTCTCCTTGTGATGTCACTTCCACTTCTTCAAAAGGCCACACCCACTCCCTTTCTTCACAACAGCTGTCAGTCACTCAGTGTGGGCGGGACCTGTGAAGAGAAATGATGAATTATTCATTAGGAAGGTGGTTAGGAGAAGTTGCACTCCCGCCCCCTACTCCCTCCCCCCACTCGCTGACAGAAATGGCGGGGAGAGCCGACAGTTATCCCGCCGGCTCCGCCCACTTCACACACACTCCAGGGAACCAATAGGCGCTCTACCTTGCCTCTCAGGCTGGGGCGCATGCGCGCTACCGACCACGCCCACTTCACGGCAACACCTGCAGCTCGGAGGAGAGCGAGCGACTCTGTGTGCGGCTTCACGGCGCGCGCGCCTTTATATAGAAATCCCGCGCCCCGCCCAGCAAGACGCCCCCTACCCCGCCTCCACACCCCCTGGCTTGGCGAGCTGCCGTCACGTGACAACGATGGACGCGAGGCGGAAGCCAATGAGAAGGCCTGCGAAGGGAGAACCGCCCACCGCCGCTAGTCCAATCACCGCTGTAAACACGGATATAGGCGACCAAAGGATCGCCTGAAAACTGAGGGACAGTGACTGAGCCTGGGGGATGGGAAAGCCGCTCTCCCTGAGGTAGATTAGGCGGACTGACGCCGACTGAGAAGAGAAAGCGGAGAGCGGCGGGCAAATCACCTCACACCGAAAAGAAATGCAGAAACAGGCAGAGAGGACACCTATTATGAGGGCGGGGGGCCTGCGCGGGCCGCGAGGCATGCCGGGGGATGTAGTCACAGGCCCCGCCCTCCGAGTGGACGTTATGGTGGCGTCGCTGAGTTCTCTGTAAAATGGCGGCGGGAGAGCCCGGGACCCCCGGAGACCGCCACAGGGCTGTCCGTAGGGGGGAGGGGACTGGGGGAAACCCTGGGGCACCGAGCCGGGCTCTCCTCCTACGAACCCGACCGCCCTGTGTACTGTACTTACCGCTCACACCCGGATCTGTGTACACTTACCGCCCCCACACCACCGGGACTGACACCCGCCGCCCCCCACAGTACAATACCCAACCATGTTCACCCCATATACACCCCCTGTACATTGCACTATATATACACTGCAATATATACCCCCATATACACCCCCTGTACACTGCACTATATACTCCATATACACTTCAATATATACCCCCATATATACACCCTGTACACTACAATATATACTCCATATACACTGCACTATATACACCCTGTACACTGCAATATATATATACTCCCCATATACACCCTGTACACTGCACTATATACACCCTGTACACTGCAATATATACTCCCCATATATACACCCTGTACACTGCACTATATACACCCTGTACACTGCAATATATACTCCCCATATATACACCCTGTACACTGCAATATATACACCCCATATACACTGCACTATATACTCCCTGTACACTGCAATATATACACCCCATATATACCCTGTACACTGCACTATATACACCCTGTACACTGCACTATATACACCCTGTACACTGCACTATATACACCCTGTACACTGCAATATATACTCCCCATATACACCCTGTACACTGCAATATATACTCCCCATATATACCCTGTACACTGCAATATATACTCCCCATATATACCCTGTACACTGCAATATATACTCCCCATATATACACCCTGTACACTGCAATATATACACCCTGTACACTTCAATATATACTCCCCATATACACCCTGTACACTGCAATATATACACCCTGTACACTGCAATATATACCCTGTACACTGCAATATATATACCCCCATATACACCCTGTACACTGCAATATATACACCCCCATATACACCCTGTACACTGCACTATATACACCCTGTACACTGCACTATATACACCCTGTACACTACAGTATATACACCCTGTACACTGCAATATACACCCTGTACACTGCAATATATATACCCCCATATACACCCTGTACACTGCAATATATACACCCCCATATACACCCTGTACACTGCACTATATACACCCTGTACACTACACTATATACACCCTGTACACTGCAATATATACTCCCCATATACACTGCACTATATACTCCCTGTACACTGCAATATATACACCCCATATATACCCTGTACACTGCACTATATACACCCTGTACACTGCACTATATACACCCCATATATACCCTGTACACTGCAATATATACTCCCCATATATACCCTGTACACTGCAATATATACTCCCCATATATACCCTGTACACTGCAATATATACTCCCCATATATACCCTGTACACTGCAATATATACCCTGTACACTGCAATATATACTCCCCATATATACCCTGTACACTGCAATATATACTCCCCATATACACCCTGTACACTGCAATATATACACCCTGTACACTGCAATATATACCCTGTACACTGCAATATATATACCCCCATATACACCCTGTACACTGCACTATATACACCCTGTACACTACAATATATACTCCATATACACTGCACTATATACACCCTGTACACTGCAATATATACACCCCCATATACACCCCCTGTACACTGCACTATATACACCCTGTACACTGCAATATATACTCCCCATATATACACCCTGTACACTGCACTATATACACCCTGTACACTGCAATATATACTCCCCATATATACCCTGTACACTGCAATATATATACCCCATATATACACCCTGTACACTGCAATATATACACCCCATATACACTGCACTATATACTCCCTGTACACTGCAATATATACACCCCATATATACCCTGTACACTGCACTATATACACCCTGTACACTGCACTATATACACCCTGTACACTGCACTATATACACCCTGTACACTGCAATATATACTCCCCATATACACCCTGTACACTGCAATATATACTCCCCATATATACCCTGTACACTGCAATATATACTCCCCATATATACCCTGTACACTGCAATATATACTCCCCATATATACACCCTGTACACTGCAATATATACACCCTGTACACTTCAATATATACTCCCCATATACACCCTGTACACTGCAATATATACACCCTGTACACTGCAATATATACCCTGTACACTGCAATATATATACCCCCATATACACCCTGTACACTGCAATATATACACCCCCATATACACCCTGTACACTGCACTATATACACCCTGTACACTGCACTATATACACCCTGTACACTACAGTATATACACCCTGTACACTGCAATATACACCCTGTACACTGCAATATATATACCCCCATATACACCCTGTACACTGCAATATATACACCCCCATATACACCCTGTACACTGCACTATATACACCCTGTACACTACACTATATACACCCTGTACACTGCAATATATACTCCCCATATACACTGCACTATATACTCCCTGTACACTGCAATATATACACCCCATATATACCCTGTACACTGCACTATATACACCCTGTACACTGCACTATATACACCCCATATATACCCTGTACACTGCAATATATACTCCCCATATATACCCTGTACACTGCAATATATACTCCCCATATATACCCTGTACACTGCAATATATACTCCCCATATATACCCTGTACACTGCAATATATACCCTGTACACTGCAATATATACTCCCCATATATACCCTGTACACTGCAATATATACTCCCCATATACACCCTGTACACTGCAATATATACACCCTGTACACTGCAATATATACCCTGTACACTGCAATATATATACCCCCATATACACCCTGTACACTGCACTATATACACCCTGTACACTACACTATATACACCCTGTACACTGCAATATATACTCCCCATATATACCCTGTACACTGCAATATATATACCCCATATATACACCCTGTACACTGCAATATATACACCCCCATATACACTGCACTATATACTCCCTGTACACTGCAATATATACACCCCATATATACCCTGTACACTGCACTATATACACCCTGTACACTGCACTATATACACCCTGTATACTGCAATATATACTCCCCATATACACCCTGTACACTGCAATATATACTCCCCATATATACCCTGTACACTGCAATATATACTCCCCATATATACCCTGTACACTGCAATATATACTCCCCATATATACACCCTGTACACTGCAATATATACACCCTGTACACTTCAATATATACTCCCCATATACACCCTGTACACTGCAATATATACCCTGTACACTGCAATATATATACCCCCATATACACCCTGTACACTGCACTATATACACCCTGTACACTACACTATATACACCCTGTACACTGCAATATATACTCCCCATATATACCCTGTACACTGCAATATATATACCCCATATATACACCCTGTACACTGCAATATATACACCCCATATACACTGCACTATATACTCCCTGTACACTGCAATATATACACCCCATATATACCCTGTACACTGCACTATATACACCCTGTACACTGCACTATATACACCCTGTACACTGCAATATATACTCCCCATATACACCCTGTACACTGCAATATATACTCCCCATATATACCATGTACACTGCAATATATACCCTGTACACTGCAATATATACTCCCCATATATACCCTGTACACTGCAATATATACTCCCCATATATACACCCTGTACACTGCAATATATACACCCTGTACACTTCAATATATACTCCCCATATACACCCTGTACACTGCAATATATACACCCTGTACACTGCACTATATACCCTGTACACTGCAATATATATACCCCCATATACACCCTGTACACTGCACTATATACACCCTGTACACTACACTATATACACCCTGTACACTGCAATATATACTCCCCATATATACCCTGTACACTGCAATATATATACCCCATATATACACCCTGTACACTGCAATATATACACCCCATATACACTGCACTATATACTCCCTGTACACTGCAATATATACACCCCATATATACCCTGTACACTGCACTATATACACCCTGTACACTGCACTATATACACCCTGTACACTGCAATATATACTCCCCATATACACCCTGTACACTGCAATATATACTCCCTATATACACCCTGTACACTGCAATATATACTCCCCATATATACCCTGTACACTGCAATATATACCCTGTACACTGCAATATATACTCCCCATATATACCCTGTACACTGCAATATATATATATATATATATACCCCATATATACACCCTGTACACTGCAATATATACTCCCCATATATACCCTATACACTGCAATATATACTCCCCATATATAAACCCTGTACACTGCAATATATACACCCTGTACACTGCAATATATACTCCCCATATACACCCTGTACACTGCAATATATACACCCTGTACACTGCAATATATATACCCCATATATACACCCTGTACACTGCAATATATATACCCCATATATACACCCTGTACACTGCAATATATACTCCATATACACTGCACTATATATACCCTGTACACTACAATATATATACTCCCCATATACACTTCAATATATACACCATGTACACTACAATATATACACCATATACACTGCACTATATACACCCTGTACACTGCAATATATACTCCCCATATACACCCTGTACACTGCAATATATACTCCCCATATATACCCTGTACACTGCAATATATACTCCCCATATATACCCTGTACACTGCAATATATACCCTGTACACTGCAATATATACTCCCCATATATACCCTGTACACTGCAATATATATACCCCATATATACACCCTGTACACTGCAATATATACTCCCCATATATACCCTGTACACTGCAATATATACTCCCCATATATATATACACCCTGTACACTGCAATATATACACCCTGTACACTTCAATATATACTCCCCATATACACCCTGTACACTGCAATATATACACCCTGTACACTGCAATATATACCCTGTACACTGCAATATATATACCCCCATATACACCCTGTACACTGCACTATATACACCCTGTACACTACACTATATACACCCTGTACACTGCAATATATACTCCCCATATATACCCTGTACACTGCAATATATATACCCCATATATACACCCTGTACACTGCAATATATACACCCCATATACACTGCACTATATACTCCCTGTACACTGCAATATATACACCCCATATATACCCTGTACACTGCACTATATACACCCTGTACACTGCAATATATACACCCTGTACACTGCAATATATACTCCCCATATACACCCTGTACACTGCAATATATACACCCTGTACACTGCAATATATATACCCCATATATACACCCTGTACACTGCAATATATATACCCCATATATACACCCTGTACACTGCAATATATACTCCATATACACTGCACTATATATACCCTGTACACTACAATATATATACTCCCCATATACACTTCAATATATACACCATGTACACTACAATATATACACCATATACACTGCACTATATACACCCTGTACACTGCAATATATACTCCCCATATACACCCTGTACACTGCAATATATACTCCCCATATATACCCTGTACACTGCAATATATACTCCCCATATATACCCTGTACACTGCAATATATATACCCCCATATACACCCTGTACACTGCAATATATACTCCCCATATATACCCTGTACACTGCAATATATACTCCCCATATACACCCTGTACACTGCAATATATACACCCTGTACACTGCAATATATACCCTGTACACTGCAATATATATACCCCCATATACACCCTGTACACTGCACTATATACACCCTGTACACTACACTATATACACCCTGTACACTGCAATATATACTCCCCATATATACCCTGTACACTGCAATATATATACCCCATATATACACCCTGTACACTGCAATATATACACCCCATATACACTGCACTATATACTCCCTGTACACTGCAATATATACACCCCATATATACCCTGTACACTGCACTATATACACCCTGTACACTGCACTATATACACCCTGTACACTGCAATATATACTCCCCATATACACCCTGTACACTGCAATATATACTCCCCATATACACCCTGTACACTGCAATATATACTCCCCATATATACCCTGTACACTGCAATATATACCCTGTACACTGCAATATATACTCCCCATATATACCCTGTACACTGCAATATATATACCCCATATATACACCCTGTACACTGCAATATATACTCCCCATATATACCCTGTACACTGCAATATATACTCCCCATATATATACACCCTGTACACTGCAATATATACACCCTGTACACTTCAATATATACTCCCCATATACACCCTGTACACTGCAATATATACACCCTGTACACTGCAATATATACCCTGTACACTGCAATATATATACCCCCATATACACCCTGTACACTGCACTATATACACCCTGTACACTACACTATATACACCCTGTACACTGCAATATATACTCCCCATATATACCCTGTACACTGCAATATATATATACCCCATATATACACCCTGTACACTGCAATATATACACCCCATATACACTGCACTATATACTCCCTGTACACTGCAATATATACTCCCCATATATACCCTGTACACTGCAATATATACCCTGTACACTGCAATATATACTCCCCATATATACACTGTACACTGCAATATATACTCCCCATATATACACCCTGTACACTGCAATATATACACCCTGTACACTTCAATATATACTCCCCATATACACCCTGTACACTGCAATATATACACCCTGTACACTGCAATATATACCCTGTACACTGCAATATATATACCCCCATATACACCCTGTACACTGCACTATATACACCCTGTACACTACAGTATATACACCCTGTACACTGCAATATACACCCTGTACACTGCAATATATATACCCCCATATACACCCTGTACACTGCAATATATACACCCCCATATACACCCTGTACACTGCACTATATACACCCTGTACACTGCACTATATACACCCTGTACACTACACTATATACACCCTGTACACTGCAATATATACTCCCCATATACACTGCACTATATACTCCCTGTACACTGCAATATATACACCCCATATATACCCTGTACACTGCACTATATACACCCTGTACACTGCACTATATACACCCTGTACACTGCAATATATACTCCCCATATATACCCTGTACACTGCAATATATACTCCCCATATATACCCTGTACACTGCAATATATACTCCCCATATATACCCTGTACACTGCAATATATACTCCCCATATACACCCTGTACACTGCAATATATACACCCTGTACACTGCAATATATACCCTGTACACTACAATATATATATACCCCCATATACACCCTGTACACTGCACTATATACACCCTGTACACTACACTATATACACCCTGTACACTGCAATATATACTCCCCATATATACCCTGTACACTGCAATATATATACCCCATATATACACCCTGTACACTGCAATATATACACCCCATATACACTGCACTATATACTCCCTGTACACTGCAATATATACACCCCATATATACCCTGTACACTGCACTATATACACCCTGTACACTGCACTATATACACCCTGTACACTGCAATATATACTCCCCATATACACCCTGTACACTGCAATATATACTCCCCATATATACCCTGTACACTGCAATATATACCCTGTACACTGCAATATATACTCCCCATATATACCCTGTACACTGCAATATATACTCCCCATATATACACCCTGTACACTGCAATATATACACCCTGTACACTTCAATATATACTCCCCATATACACCCTGTACACTGCAATATATACACCCTGTACACTGCAATATATACCCTGTACACTGCAATATATATACCCCCATATACACCCTGTACACTGCACTATATACACCCTGTACACTACACTATATACACCCTGTACACTGCAATATATACTCCCCATATATACCCTGTACACTGCAATATATATACCCCATATATACACCCTGTACACTGCAATATATAAACCCCATATACACTGCACTATATACTCCCTGTACACTGCAATATATACACCCCATATATACCCTGTACACTGCACTATATACACCCTGTACACTGCACTATATACACCCTGTACACTGCAATATATACTCCCCATATACACCCTGTACACTGCAATATATACTCCCCATATATACCCTGTACACTGCAATATATACCCTGTACACTGCAATATATACTCCCCATATATACCCTGTACACTGCAATATATACTCCCCATATATACACCCTGTACACTGCAATATATACACCCTGTACACTTCAATATATACTCCCCATATACACCCTGTACACTGCAATATATACACCCTGTACACTGCAATATATACCCTGTACACTGCAATATATATACCCCCATATACACCCTGTACACTGCACTATATACACCCTGTACACTACACTATATACACCCTGTACACTGCAATATATACTCCCCATATATACCCTGTACACTGCAATATATATACCCCATATATACACCCTGTACACTGCAATATATACACCCCATATACACTGCACTATATACTCCCTGTACACTGCAATATATACACCCCATATATACCCTGTACACTGCACTATATACACCCTGTACACTGCACTATATACACCCTGTACACTGCAATATATACTCCCCATATACACCCTGTACACTGCAATATATACTCCCTATATACACCCTGTACACTGCAATATATACTCCCCATATATACCCTGTACACTGCAATATATACCCTGTACACTGCAATATATACTCCCCATATATACCCTGTACACTGCAATATATATACCCCATATATACACCCTGTACACTGCAATATATACTCCCCATATATACCCTGTACACTGCAATATATACTCCCCATATATAAACCCTGTACACTGCAATATATACTCCCCATATATACCCTGTACACTGCAATATATACTCCCCATATATACACCCTGTACACTGCAATATATACACCCTGTACACTGCAATATATACTCCCCATATACACCCTGTACACTGCAATATATACACCCTGTACACTGCAATATATACTCCCCATATATACCCTGTACACTGCAATATATATACCCCATATATACACCCTGTACACTGCAATATATACACCCCATATACACTGCACTATATACTCCCTGTACACTGCAATATATACACCCCATATATACCCTGTACACTGCACTATATACACCCTGTACACTGCAATATATACACCCTGTACACTGCAATATATACTCCCCATATACACCCTGTACACTGCAATATATACACCCTGTACACTGCAATATATGTACCCCATATATACACCCTGTACACTGCAATATATATACCCCATATATACACCCTGTACACTGCAATATATACTCCATATACACTGCACTATATATACCCTGTACACTACAATATATATACTCCCCATATACACTTCAATATATACACCCTGTACACTACAATAAATACACCATATACACTGCAGTATATACACCCTGTACACTGCAATATATACTCCCCATATACACCCTGTACACTGCAATATATACTCCCCATATATACCCTGTACACTGCAATATATACTCCCCATATATACCCTGTACACTGCAATATATATACCCCCATATACACCCTGTACACTGCAATATATACTCCCCATATATACCCTGTACACTGCAATATATACTCCCCATATACACCCTGTACACTGCAATATATACACCCTGTACACTGCAATATATACCCTGTACACTGCAATATATATACCCCCATATACACCCTGTACACTGCACTATATACACCCTGTACACTACACTATATACACCCTGTACACTGCAATATATACTCCCCATATATACCCCGTACACTGCAATATATATACCCCATATATACACCCTGTACACTGCAATATATACACCCCATATACACTGCACTATATACTCCCTGTACACTGCAATATATACACCCCATATATACCCTGTACACTGCACTATATACACCCTGTACACTGCACTATATACACCCTGTACACTGCAATATATACTCCCCATATACACCCTGTACACTGCAATATATACTCCCCATATACACCCTGTACACTGCAATATATACTCCCCATATATACCCTGTACACTGCAATATATACCCTGTACACTGCAATATATACTCCCCATATATACCCTGTACACTGCAATATATATACCCCATATATACACCCTGTACACTGCAATATATACTCCCCATATATACCCTGTACACTGCAATATATACTCCCCATATATATATACACCCTGTACACTGCAATATATACACCCTGTACACTTCAATATATACTCCCCATATACACCCTGTACACTGCAATATATACACCCTGTACACTGCAATATATACCCTGTACACTGCAATATATATACCCCCATATACACCCTGTACACTGCACTATATACACCCTGTACACTACACTATATACACCCTGTACACTGCAATATATACTCCCCATATATACCCTGTACACTGCAATATATATACCCCATATATACACCCTGTACACTGCAATATATACACCCCATATACACTGCACTATATACTCCCTGTACACTGCAATATATACACCCCATATATACCCTGTACACTGCACTATATACACCCTGTACACTGCACTATATACACCCTGTACACTGCAATATATACTCCCCATATACACCCTGTACACTGCAATATATACACCCTGTACACTGCAATATATATACCCCATATATACACCCTGTACACTGCAATATATATACCCCATATATACACCCTGTACACTGCAATATATACTCCATATACACTGCACTATATATACCCTGTACACTACAATATATATACTCCCCATATACACCCTGTACACTGCAATATATACTCCCCATATATACCCTGTACACTGCAATATATACTCCCCATATATACCCTGTACACTGCAATATATATACCCCCATATACACCCTGTACACTGCAATATATACTCCCCATATATACCCTGTACACTGCAATATATACTCCCCATATACACCCTGTACACTGCAATATATACACCCTGTACACTGCAATATATACTCCCCATATACACCCTGTACACTGCAATAGATACACCCTGTACACTGCAATATATACCCTGTACACTGCAATATATATACCCCCATATACACCCTGTACACTGCACTATATACACCCTGTACACTACACTATATACACCCTGTACACTGCAATATATACTCCCCATATATACCCTGTACACTGCAATATATATACCCCATATATACACCCTGTACACTGCAATATATACACCCCATATACACTGCACTATATACTCCCTGTACACTGCAATATATATATACCCCATATATACCCTGTACACTGCACTATATACACCCTGTACACTGCACTATATACACCCTGTACACTGCAATATATACTCCCCATATACACCCTGTACACTGCAATATATACTCCCCATATACACCCTGTACACTGCAATATATACTCCCCATATATACCCTGTACACTGCAATATATACCCTGTACACTGCAATATATACTCCCCATATATACCCTGTACACTGCAATATATATACCCCATATATACACCCTGTACACTGCAATATATACTCCCCATATATACCCTGTACACTGCAATATATACTCCCCATATATACACCCTGTACACTGCAATATATACACCCTGTACACTGCAATATATACTCCCCATATACACCCTGTACACTGCAATATATACACCCTGTACACTGCAATATATACCCTGTACACTGCAATATATATATATACCCCCATATACACCCTGTACACTGCACTATATACACCCTGTACACTACACTATATACACCCTGTACACTGCAATATATACTCCCCATATATACCCTGTACACTGCAATATATATATACCCCATATATACACCCTGTACACTGCAATATATACACCCCATATACACTGCACTATATACTCCCTGTACACTGCAATATATACACCCCATATATACCCTGTACACTGCACTATATACACCCTGTACACTGCACTATATACACCCTGTACACTGCAATATATACTCCCCATATACACCCTGTACACTGCAATATATACACCCTGTACACTGCAATATATATACCCCATATATACACCCTGTACACTGCAATATATATACCCCATATATACACCCTGTACACTGCAATATATACTCCATATACACTGCACTATATATACCCTGTACACTACAATATATATACTCCCCATATACACTTCAATATATACACCCTGTGCACTACAATATATACACCATATACACTGCACTATATACACCCTGTACACTGCAATATATACTCCCCATATATACCCTGTACGCTGCAATATATACTCCCCATATATACCCTGTACACTGCAATATATATATACCCCATATATACACCCTGTACACTGCAATATATACTCCCCATATATACCCTGTACACTGCAATATATACTCCCCATATATACACCCTGTACACTGCAATATATACACCCTGTACACTGCAATATATACTCCCCATATATACCCTGTACACTGCAATATATATACCCCATATATACACCCTGTACACTGCAATGTATACTCCCCATATATACCCTGTACACTGCAATATATACTCCCCATATATACACCCTGTACACTGCAATATATACTCCCCATATACACCCTGTACACTGCAATATATACACCCTGTACACTGCAATATATACCCTGTACACTGCAATATATATACCCCCATATACACCCTGTACACTGCACTATATACACCCTGTACACTACACTATATACACCCTGTACACTGCAATATATACTCCCCATATATACCCTGTACACTGCAATATATATACCCCATATATACACCCTGTACATTGCAATATATACACCCCATATACACTGCACTATATACTCCCTGTACACTGCAATATATACACCCCATATACACCCTGTACACTGCACTATATACACCCTGTACACTGCACTATATACACCCTGTACACTGCAATATATACTCCCCATATACACCCTGTACACTGCAATATATACTCCCCATATACACCCTGTACACTGCAATATATACTCCCCCATATATACCCTGTACACTGCAATATATACCCTGTACACTGCAATATATACTCCCCATATATACCCTGTACACTGCAATATATATACCCCATATATACACCCTGTACACTGCAATATATACTCCCCATATATACCCTGTACACTGCAATATATACTCCCCATATATACACCCTGTACACTGCAATATATACACCCTGTACACTGCAATATATACTCCCCATATACACCCTGTACACTGCAATATATACACCCTGTACACTGCAATATATACCCTGTACACTGCAATATATATACCCCCATATACACCCTGTACACTGCACTATATACACCCTGTACACTGCAATATATACTCCCCATATATACCCTGTACACTGCAATATATATACCCCATATATACACCCTGTACACTGCAATATATACACCCCATATACACTGCACTATATACACCCTGTACACTGCAATATATACACCCCATATATACCCTGTACACTGCACTATATACACCCTGTACGCTGCAATATATACACCCTGTACACTGCACTATATACACCCTGTACACTGCACTATATACACCCCATATATACACCCTGTACACTGTGATATATACACCCTGTACACTGCACTATATACACCCCATATATACACCCTGTACACTGCAATATATACACCCTGTACACTGCAATATATACACCCCATATACACTGCACTATATACACCCTGTACACTGCAATATATACACCCCATATATACCCTGTACACTGCAATATATACCCTGTACACTGCACTATATACACCCTGTACACTGCAATATATACACCCTGTACACTGCGATATATACACCCTGTACACTGCACTATATACACCCTGTACACTGCACTATATACACCCCATATATACACCCTGTACACTGCAATATATACACCCTGTACACTGCACTATATACACCCTGTACACTGCACTATATACACCCTGTACACTGCAATATATACACCCTGTACACTGCAATATATACACCCTGTACATTGCAATATATATACCCTGTACACTGCAATATATATACCCTGTACACTGCAATATATACACCCTGTACACTGCACTATATACACCCTGTACACTGCACTATATACACCCCATATATACACCCTGTACACTGCAATATATACACCCTGTACACTGCAATATATACACCCTGTACACTGCACTATATACACCCCATATATACACCCTGTACACTGTGATATATACACCCTGTACACTGCACTATATACACCCTGTACACTGCAATATATACACCCCATATACACTGCACTATATACACCCTGTACACTGCAATATATACACCCCATATATACCCTGTACACTGCAATATATACCCTGTACACTGCACTATATACACCCTGTACACTGCACTATATACACCCCATATATACACCCTGTACACTGCAATATATACACCATGTACACTGCAATATATACACCCCATATACACTGCACTATATACACCCTGTACACTGCAATATATACACCCTGTACACTGCAATATATACACCCTGTACACTGCAATATATATACCCTGTACACTGCAATATATACACCCTGTACACTGCAATATATACACCCTGTACACTGCACTATATACACCCTGTACACTGCACTATATACACCCCATATATACAACCTGTACACTGCAATATATACACCCTGTACACTGCAATATATACACCCCATATACACTGCACTATATACACCCTGTACACTGCAATATATACACCCTGTACACTGCAATATATACACCCTGTACACTGCAATATATATACCCTGTACACTGCAATATATACACCCCATATACACTGCACTATATACACCCTGTACACTGCAATATATACAACCCATATATACCCTGTACACTGCAATATATACACCCCATATACACTGCACTATATACACCCTGTACACTGCACTATATACACCCTGTACACTGCACTACATACACCCTGTACACTGCAATATATACACCCCATATATACCCTGTACACTGCAATATATACACCCCATATATACCCTGTACACTGCACTATATACACCCTGTACACTGCAATATATACACCCTGTACACTGCACTATATACACCCCATATATACCCTGTACACTGCAATATATACTCCCCATATACACCCTGTACACTGCAATATATACTCCCCATATACACCCTGTACACTGCGATATATACACCCTGTACACTGGGATATATACAGCCTGTACACTGGGATATATACACCCTGTACACTGCACTATATACACCCTGTACACTGCACTATATACACCCCATATATACACCCTGTACACTGCAATATATACACCCTGTACACTGCAATATATACACCCCATATACACTGCACTATATACACCCTGTACACTGCAATATATACACCCTGTACACTGCAATATATATACCCTGTACACTGCGATATATACACCCTGTACACTGCAATATATACACCCTGTACACTGCAATATATACTCCCCATATACACCCTGTACACTGCAATATATACTCCCCATATATACCCTGTACACTGCAATATATACTCCCCATATACACCCTTTACACTGCAATATATACTCCCCATATACACCCTGTACACTGCAATATATACACCCTGTACACTGCAATATATTCCCCCCATATACACACTGTACACTGCAATATATACTCCCCATATACACCCTGTACACTGCAATATATACTCCCCATATACACCCCGTAAACTGCAATATATACCCCCATATACACCCTGTACACTGCAATATATACACCCTGTACACTGCAATATATACACCCTGTACACTGCAATATATACACCCCATATATACCCTGTACACTGCAATATATACACCCCATATATACCCTGTACACTTCAATATATACTCCCCATATGTACCCTGTACACTGCAATATATACTCCCCATATACACCCTGTACACTGCAATATATACACCCTGTACACTGCAATATATACTCCCCATATACACCCTGTACACTGCAATATATACTCCCCATATACACCCTGTACACTGCAATATATACTCCCCATATATACCCTGTACACTGCAATATATACTCCCCATATACACCCTGTACACTGCAATATATACCCTGTACACTGGAATATATACACCATGTACACTGCAATATATACTCCCCATATACACCCTGTACACTGCAATATATATACCCTGTACACTGCAATATATACACCCCATATACACTGCAATATATACACCCTGTACACTGCAATATATACTCCCCATATATACCCTGTACACTGCAATATATACACCCTGTACACTGCAATATATACACCCTGTACACTGCAATATATACTCCCCATATATATACCCTGTACACTGCAATATATACACCCTGTACACTGCAATATATACACCCCCATATACACCCTGTACATTGCAATATATACATCCCATATACACTGCAATATATACATCCCATATACACTGCAATATATACACCCTGAACACTGCAATATATACCCCCCCATATACCCCCTGTACACTGCAATATATACCCCCCATATACACTGCAATATATCCACCCTGTACACTGCAATATATACACCCTGTACACTGCAATATATACTCCCCATATACACCCTGTGCACTGCAATATATACACCCTGTACACTGCAATATATACATCCTATATACACCCACTGATATTGTCGTGACGTCGTTGCATATGTTGCGCCACACGCCGCCGCGCACTGGGACAGATTCTGCCTTCTTAGGCCGCCTCCCTCAGCCTCGTCTGGAGTCAGGACAGTGACACTACAGTCACAGTGCACAGTGTGCTTAACACAGCTGCGGCGGCCACATACACCCACCTACAGCTGCCCAGTGCCAGCCACCCACAGGCCTGTACCAGCTAGCCAGCCACAGGCCCTGGGCCTGTACCAGCTAGCCAGACACCCACCACACAGGGTGCCAGCCAGCCACTTACCAAAGAGTGCCAGCCAGCCACCCACCAAAGGGTGCCAGCCACCCACCATGGTGCCAGCCAGCCACAGCAGGGTGCCAGCCATCGACCCACAACAGGGTGCCAGCAGCCAGCCTCCCACCCCACAACAGGGTTCCAGCAAGCCAGTCACCCACAGGGTGACACCAAGCCAGCCACCCACCACAGTGTTCCAGCAAGACAGCCACCCGCAACAGGGTGATACCAAGCCAGCCACCCACAACAGGGTGCCAGCAAGACACCCACACTACCAGGCGTCAGCCACCGACCCACAACAGGGTGCCAGCCAGCCACCCACACTGCCAGGCGTCAGCTACCGACCCATGGCAGGGTGACAGCAGCCACCCACACTGCCAGGCGTCAGCCACCGACCCACAACAGGGTGCCAGCCAGCCACCCACACTGCCAGGCGTCAGCCACCGACCCACAACAGGGTGCCAGCCAGCCACCCACACTGCCAGGCGTCAGCCACCGACCCATGGCAGGGTGACAGCAGCCACCCACACTGCCAGGCGTCAGCCACCGACCCACAACAGGGTGAGAGCAGCCAGCCACCCCACAACAGGGTGCCAGCAAGCCACCCACAGCAGGACAGGGTGCCAGCAGCCAGCCAGCCATTTTTTTAACCTTATTGTCTCTTTCAAATTGCAATGGAGATGGATGAAGACAGAAAAAGTAAAAGTGTGATCTGGGACTATTTCTCGTCTCAACCATCTCCAGGAAAAGCAGCAGTGTGCAACACATGTATAAACAACATAAGTATGGGATCAGTAAGTGCAAAAAACAAAAATACGTCAAATCCTTGGGCCCATCTAAGAGTTCATCGCATTGAATTATATCATGCAGCACAGAAAAAACAAAATGAATATCAATGTGATTTTGAAATACCTCCTCCACTATCCCAGGCAACAATAACAGATATGTTTCAGAAAAAAACAGGTGTCACTGTCTAGATTTAGATGGAAGATCCCAACTGCTGGACAGAGTAATCACAGAGATGATTGTCACTGATAAACAGCCATTTACATTGGTGTCTGACTCAGGATTTAAGTGGTTGATATCCATACTTGAGCCAAGCTACACACTGAAGAGTATGAAGTATTATCGAACCGAAATGTTGGCAAAGCTACACCGAAAGGTCGTTGACAAAGTAAAGGCTATGCTGCAACCAGAGAATGCTGGCAACTCACTCTCATTCACGACTGACTGCTGGTCAGGAGGAGGACAAACAGAGTCACTAATGAATCTTACATGCCACTTCATTGACAGCGGATGGCCAAAAAGGCAATTGGTCTTGAATACAAAAGTGATGCAAGGATCCCACACTGAAGAGTACAGTAAAGAAATGTTTCTAGGCATGCTTGAAGACTGAGGAATCACCAAAGACTGAGTGATGCTTGTGCTCCTTCGAGACAGCGGAGCAAACATGCAGAAAGGAATGAGGCTTGCTGATATGTCAGACCTCAGTGTCATGGCACACAACACCCTCCAACTTTCAAATGATGGTCTGTCAAGCCAGAGGGCTTTGATTGATATATGTTTTGAGAAGCATGAAGAGATTAAAAATGTTGTGCTTGCAAGTCTTTTGAATCCTCGATACAAGAACCATGCTTTCTCTTCTGATGATGTATTGGCCAAGGCAAAACAATGGCTGACAGAAGATATTCAGCAGGAGGTTCCTGCGGAAAACACCAGAACAGCATTTTTATAATCTGAAAGAGAAGCATGCTGCAAAAAACAGAAAAATGTCCAAAAAGACGACAACGAACAGAAGAGAATCTTCTTCATCGTGGTCGAATTGATCAGGACATTTTCAGTGTTTTATTGGGGCCTCATGCGGAGGATTCTTCTGAATCTGCAATAATGAGCCTGGATGATGAACTTCATCCCTATTTGAAGGAACCAGTAATTGACAGAAGAAGTCACCCTCTTCAGTGGTGGAAAGAAAACGAGGCACGCTACAAAAGACTTGCTTCTCATGCAAGAAGATACCTTTCTGCTCCTCCTTCCTCAGTACCAAGTGAGCGTGTTTTTAGTGAAGTGGCAGCAATTTATTAAAAAAACAGAAGCCGTTTAACTGGTGAACATGCTGAAATGTTATGCATCTGCACTATAATATTGTTCTACGTAACTGGGAGTATTGAAAGTGTAGTAGTATAGTACTAGTGTCCACTCCAATCCATTCCACTGTGTGCAGTCAGTGCAAAACTGCTAGAAAAAAAAAAGCTAGACAGTGGATTGGAGTCAGTGGACTACTGCTGCAGTAGTGCGCCACTCAATGCTGCAATCATTTTAAATCACCACTGCAGTGACTTAAAATGATTGGAGTGAGTGAGTGTACTACTGCAGCAGTAGTCCACTGACTCCAATCCACTGTCTAGCTGTTTTTCTAGCAGTTTTGCACTGACTGCACTGCAGTAGTGATTGAAAATCATTGCAGTGAGTGAGTCCACTACTGCAGCAGTAGTCCACTGATTCCTCCAATCCACTGTCTCGCTGTTTTTCTAGCAGTTTTGCACTGACTGCACTGCAGTAGTGATTGAAAATTATTGCAGTGAGTGAGTGAGTGCACTACTGCAGCAGTTTATGCATCATTCACAATCAGATGATGTGAAACTGATGTCCCTGCAAGTGCGGTTTTCCTATCAGTTTTCATGCAGTTAAGGTGTGAAGAATGAGCCCTTAATGTTAAAAATGTTAATAAACAAACATTGACATGTTCAGTAAGTGCCTGTTCACACTACTCCGACTTGTCAGGCAAGACTTGGTCGCCTGACAAGTCGTGCTCCATTCTGTGCTATGGGACCCGTTCTAATAGAAGCGACTCAAGTCGCTCCGACTTAGAAAAAGGTTCCTATGCTACTTTCGTCCGAAGTTGGAGCGACTTGCATTGACTTCCATTATGTGAAGTTGTTGCAAGCCGCGCCAAAGTCGCCGTGCACGTCGACTTGTTCAAGTCGCCTCGAAGTCATGTTGCCATAGTGTGAACCGACTCTAAGAGCCCATTCACACTAGCGTGACTTGTGAGGCAACTTGTGTTGCCCCGGGTCGCCCCAGGTAGCTTGACATAACAAAAGCAATGTTAATCAATGAGAGCCGTCTTAATTGGCACTACTGAAGTCGCTCTGAGTTCAGAAAAGGGTCCTGTACTACTTTGAGGCGACCTGTGATCCGACCTGTCCCATATACTTCAATGGGAGTCGCCTCCTTATCTTAATTGACATGACTTGTTATCAGACTTTCCAGGAAGAAGAAAGAGATTAGCCAGGCATTCCCCACATTGCAGCCATGCCTATAATGGAATATATATACCATTACATATATATATTCCATTATCTCTGCTTGGTCTCTGTGAGTGGCACTGGTGGACACAGATAAGTGACACTGGTGGACACTGATTCATGGCACTGATACGTGGCACTGGTGGACACTGATACGTGGCACTGGTGGACACTGATTCGTGGCACTGATACGTGGCACTGGTGGACACTGATTCGTGGCACTGGTGGACACTGATTCGTGGCACTGGTGGACACTGATTCGTGGCACTGATACATGGCACTGGTGGACACTGATTAGTGGCACTGGTGGACACTAATACGTGGCACTGATACGTGGCACTGGTGGACACTGATACGTGGCACTGGTGGACACTGATACGTGGCACTGGTGGACACTGATACGTGGCACTGGTGGACACTGATAAGTGGCACTGGTGGACACTGATAAGTGGCACTGGTGGACACTGATAAGTGGCACTGGTGGACACTGATTCGTGGCACTGGTGGACACTGATACGTGGCACTGGTGGACACTGATACGTGGCACTGGTGGACACTGATACGTGGCACTGGTTGACACTGATTTGTGGCACTGGTGGACACTGATTCGTGGCACTGATATGTGGCACTGGTGGATACTGATTCGTGGCACTGATATGTGGCACTGGTGGACACTGATACGTGGCACTGGTGGACACTGATAAGTGGCACTGGTGGACACTGATTCGTGGCACTGGTGGACACTGATACGTGGCACTGGTTGACACTGATTTGTGGCACTGGTGGACACTGATTCGTGGCACTGATATGTGGCACTGGTGGATACTGATTCGTGGCACTGATATGTGGCACTGGTGGACACTGATACGTGGCACTGGTGGACACTGATACGTGACACTGGTGGACACTGATTCATGGCACTGGTGGACACTGATTCGTGGCACTGGTGGACACATACGTGGCACTGGTGGGCAGTGGCACTGGTGGACACTAATACGTGGCACTGGTGGGCAATGAGGAAATGAGTAAAAAAAAAACTGAAAAGGGGAATTAGGTCACAACACATCATATTCTGATTGGCCAAACACAAAGTCGTCTGTCATATAAGTCCTGCAAAATAATTCACAAGTCGCGGTAAAATCGCGGTAAAAAGTCGCTCCGACATGGGGCGACTTTATGGTTGTGGCAGTGTGAATCAGCTCTAACAGGTTTGTGTTGAGAATTGTGTTTATTTTGCAAAACTTTAAATGTTCAAAATATCAGCCGATACCGATATGCAATGGTCAAAATATCGGTATCAGCAACTAAAAACCAATATCAGTTGATCACTACCATAAATACCCTGTACACTGCAATATATATATATATATATATATATATATATATATATATATATATATATATATATATATATATACTCCCTGTACACTGCAATATATACCCCCATATGCACCCTGTACACTGCTATATATACCCTGTACACTGCAATATATACACCCCACATATACCCTGTACACTGGAATATATATATATATATATATATATATATATATATATATATATATATATATACCCTGTACACTGAAATATATACACCCTGTACACTGCAATATATACCCCCCATATATACACCCTGTACACTGCAATATATACATCCTGTACATTGCAATATATACCCCCCATATACACCCTGTACACTGGAATATATACACCCTGTACACTGGAATATATACACCCTGTACACTGCAATATATACCCTGTACACTGCAATATATATATACCCTGTACACTGAAAAATATACACACCATGTACACTGCAATACATACCCCCAAATACACCCTGTAAACTGCAATAACTGCAATATATACACCCCATATAAACCCTGTACACTGCAATATATACACCCTGTACACTGCAATATATACACCCCATATATACCCTGCAATATATATATATATATATATATATATATATATATATATATATATATATATACACACTCTGTACACTGCAATATATACACCCTGTACACAGCAATATATACACCCCATATATACCCTGTACACTGCAATATATACACCCTGTACACTGCAATATATACTCCCCATATATACCCTGACTGCAATATATACACCCTGTACACTGCAATATATACACCCCATATAAACCCTGTACACTGCAATATATACCCCCATATACACCCTGTACACTGCAATATATACCCCATATACACCCTGTACACTGCAATATATACACCCTGTACACTGCAATATATACCCCCATATACACCCTGTACACTGCAATATATACACCCTGTACACTGCAATATATACCCCCATATACACCCTGAACACTGTAATATATACACCCTGTACACTGCAATATATACCCTGTACACTGCAATATATACACCCCATATATACCCTGTACACCGCGGTATATACACCCTGTACACTGTAATATATACACCCTGTACACTGCAATATATGCACCCCATATACACCCTGTACACTGTAATATATACACCCTGTACACTGCAATATATACCCCCATATTCACCCTGTACACTGCAATATATACACCCTGTACACTGCAATATATACACCCTGTACACTGCAATATATACCCCCATATACACCCTGTACACTGCAATATATACACCCTGTACACTGCAATATATATACCCCATATATACCCTGTACACTGTAATATATACACCCCATATACACCCTGTACACTGCAATATATACACCCTGTACACTGCAATATATACCCCCATATACACCCTGTAAACTGCAATATATACACCCGGTACACTGCAATATATACCCCCATATTCACTGCAATATATACCCTGTACACTTCAATATATACACCCTGTACACTGCAATATATACACCCTGTACACTGCAATATATACCCCCATATACACCCTGTACACTGCAATATATACACCCTGTACACTGCAATATATACACCCTGTACACTGCAATATATACCCCCATATACACCCTGTACACTGCAATATATACACCCGGTACACTGCAATATATACACCCTGTACACTGCAATATATACCCCCCATATACACCCTGTACACTGCAATATATACCCCCATATTCACCCTGTACACTTCAATATATACCCCCATATACACCCTGTACACTGCAATATATACCCCCATATGCACCCTGTACACTGCAATATATGCACCCTGTACACTGCAATATATACCCCCCATATGCACCCTGTACACTGCAATATATACCCCCATATATACCCTGTACACTGTAATACATACACCCCATATATACCCTGTACACTGCAATATATTCCCCCTCATATATACCCTGTACACTGCAATATAGACACCCTGTACACTGCAATATATACCCCCATATTCACTGCAATATATACCCTGTACACTTCAATATATACACCCTGTACACTGCAATATATACACCCTGTACACTGCAATATATACCCCCATATACACCCTGTACACTGCAATATATACACCCTGTACACTGCAATATATACACCCTGTACACTGCAATATATACCCCCATATACACCCTGTACACTGCAATATATACACCCGGTACACTGCAATATATACACCCTGTACACTGCAATATATACCCCCCATATACACCCTGTACACTGCAATATATACCCCCATATTCACCCTGTACACTTCAATATATACCCCCATATACACCCTGTACACTGCAATATATACCCCCATATGCACCCTGTACACTGCAATATATGCACCCTGTACACTGCAATATATACCCCCCATATGCACCCTGTACACTGCAATATATACCCCCATATATACCCTGTACACTGTAATACATACACCCCATATATACCCTGTACACTGCAATATATTCCCCCTCATATATACCCTGTACACTGCAATATAGACACCCTGTACACTGCAATATATACCCCCATATGCACCCTGTACACTGCAATATATACCCCCATATACACCCTGTACACTGCAATATATACCCCCATATGCACCCTGTACACTGCAATATATACACCCATATATACCCTGTACACTGTAATACATACACCCCATATATACCCTGTACACTGCAATATATACACCCCATATATACCCTGTACACTGCAATATAGACACCCTGTACACTGCAATATATACCCCCATATGCACCCTGTACACTGCAATATATACCCCCCATATTCACCCTGTACACTGCAATATATACCCCCATATACACCCTGTACACTGCAATATATACCCCCATATGCACCCTGTACACTGCAATATATGCACCCTGTACACTGCAATATATACCCCCATATGCACCCTGTACACTGCAATATATACCCCCATATATACCCTGTACACTGTAATACATACACCCCATATATACCCTGTACACTGCAATATAGACACCCTGTACACTGCAATATATACCCCCATATGCACCCTGTACACTGCAATATATACCCCCATATACACCCTGTACACTGCAATATATACCCCCATATGCACCGTGTACACTGCAATATATAAACCCTGTACACTGCAATATATACCCCCCATATGCACCCTATACACTGCAATATATACCCCCATATATACCCTGTACACTGTAATACATACACCCCATATATACCCTGTACACTGCAATATATACTCCCCATATATACCCTGTACACTGCAATATAGACACCCTGTACACTGCAATATATACCCCCATATGCACCCTGTACACTGCAATATATACCCCCATATATACCCTGTACACTGCAATATATACCCCCATATACACCCTGTACACTGCAATATATACCCCCATATATAGACCCTGTACACTGCAATATATACCCCCATATACACCCTGTACACTGCAATATATACACCCTGTACACTGCAATATATACACCCTGTACACTGCAATATATACACCCTTTACTCTGCAACATATGGTATACAGCTGTGGTTAATAGTTTTGAGAATGACACAAATATTAATGTACAAAGTCTGCTGCCTCAGTGTTTATGATGGAATTTGCATATACTCCAGAATGTTATGCAGAGCGATCAGATGAACAGCAAATAATTGTAACGTCCCTCTTTAACATGAAAATGAACTGAATCCCATAAAAAAAAACATTTCCACTGCATTTGTGAAGAATGCTGCAGGGTGTCCAAGAAAGTCCAGAAAGTGACCGGAGCGTCTCCAACAGATGATTCCGGATCAGGGAACCAGCAGTGTAGAGCTTGCTCAGAAATGAGTACACCCTTCACATTTTTGTAAATATTTTATGATATGTTTTCATGTGACAACATAATTCAGTCTTGTTAAAATCAGTCGGTGCACACTGCAAATCCGCGGTATACAGTCAAAACGGCGTGTCCCAGGAACTGCAGAAGGGTCGTCTGACGCGTTTCGGCCAATGAGCCGTCGTCTGAGGTGACCCTCTGCATACTACACTATATTATATATTCTTTCTTTGGCAATATACTAAGTCTCCCGATTCTGGGTTGTGCTGATCGCCTGAGATGGGAATCCATTTGGTCGGGTGAAACACATTACCTATCCACGTGGTTTATTTTTATTTTGAGTCTGGTAAGGAGCCTGTTAGAACATTTCTGAGTGTGGCATGCAAAAGGGTTCCTGGTGGCGGCCTCTGTGAATATATATTTCATTAGCCCAGATGTACTATATATATACACCATGAGATTCTTTTCTGTCTGATTTCATTTGCTTCGTCTTTTCTGCTGAGTGGACTCGGCTGGTATCGAGAGGACCTACACCAACCTTATATGATGACACGCCCACTGTGTCTTTCCATCTGCTGAGCAGATTGGATTGTATCGGTTTATGAACACGGACTGTTATTTCAGCGCCGCAAGCCAATCCTCTTTTACATCCTATATATTCAGTACATCCTATACATATCATAAACAGTACATCCTATACATGCCATATACATCCTATACATATCATATACATCTTATACATGCCATATACATCCTATACATGCCATATACATCCTATACATATCATATACATCCTATACATGCCATATACATCCTATACATATCATATACATCCTATACATATCATATACATCCTATACATGCCATAAACAGTACATCCTATACATATCATATACATCCTATACATGCCATATACATGTCATAAACAGTACATCCTATACATACCATATACATCCTATACATGCCATAAACAGTACATCCTATACATATCATATACATCCTATACATGCCATATACATCCTATACATGTCATAAACAGTACATCCTATACATATCATATACATCCTATACATGCCATATACATCTTATACATGTCATAAACAGTACATCCTATACATACCATATACATTCTATACATGCCATATTCAGTACATCCTATACATACCATATACATCTTATACATATCATATACAGTACATCCTATACATATCATATACATCCTATACATGCTATGTACATCTTATACATATGATATACATCCTATACATGCCATATTCAGTACATCCTATACATGCCATATACATCTTATACATATCATATACATCCTATACATGTCATAAACAGTACATCCTATACATATCATATACATCTTATACATATCATACTGTATATATCCTATACATGCCATATACATCTTATACATGCCATATACAGTACATCCTATACATATAATATACATATCATATACATCTTATAAATATCATATACATCCTTTACATGCCATATTCAGTACATCCTATACATACCATATACATCTTATACATATCATATACAGTACATCCTATACATATCATATACATCCTATACATGCCATATACATCTCATACATATCATATACATCCTATACATGCTATGTACATCTTATACATATGATATACATCCTATACATGCCATATTCAGTACATCCTATACATGCCATATACATCTTATACATATAAAATACATCCTATACATGCCATATTCAGTACATCCTATACATGCCATATACATCTTATACATGCCATATACAGTACATCATATACATATCATATACATCTTATACATGCCATATACAGTACATACTATACATATCATATACATCTTATACATGCCATATACATCTTATACATATCATATACATCCTATACATATCATATACATCCTATACATGCCATATACATCCTATACATGTCATAAACAGTACATCCTATACATATCATATACATCTTATACATGCCATATACATCTTATACATGTCATAAACAGTACATCCTATACATACCATATACATCCTATACATGCCATATTCAGTACATCCTATACATATCATATACATCCTATACATGCCATATACATCCTATACATGTCATAAACAGTACATCCTATACATATCATATACATCCTATACATGCCATATACATCTTATACATGTCATAAACAGTACATCCTATACATACCATATACATCTTATACATATCATATACAGTACATCCTATACATATCATATACATCCTATACATGCTATGTACATCTTATACATATGATATACATCCTATACATGCCATATTCAGTACATCCTATACATGCCATATACATCTTATACATATCATATACATCCTATACATGTCATAAACAGTACATCCTATACATATCATATACATCTTATACATATCATACTGTATATATCCTATACATGCCATATACATCTTATACATGCCATATACAGTACATACTATACATATCATATACATCTTATACATGCCATATACATCTTATACATATCATATACATCCTATACATATCATATACATCCTATACATGCCATAAACAGTACATCCTATACATATCATATACATCTTATACATGCCATATACACTACATCATATACATATCATATACATCCTATATATGCCATAAACAGTACATCCTATACATATCATACACATCCTATACATGCCATATACACTGCATCCTATACATATCATATACATCTTATACATGCCATAAACAGTGCATCTTATACATAGCATATACATCCTATACATGCCACAAACAGTACATCCTATACATATCATATACATCCTATGCATACCATATACATCCTATACATATTAGATACATCCCATGCCATTTTATATATATCCTATACATGCCAGATATGTCCTAAACATACCCATATACTAACTTTGCATACCGTATACAGTACATCCTGTACATACCATATACACTCTTTACATGCCATATGCACTACATCCTTTACATATTAGATACATTCCATGCCATTTTATATACATCCTATACATGCCATATACACTACATCCTATACATATATATATATATATATATATATATATATATATATATATATATATATACACATCCTATACATACCATACATGCCATATACACTACATCCTATACATAGCACATACATGCTATACACACCATATATGTCCTATACATGCCATATACACTACATTCTATATATGCCATATACATCTTATACATATCATATACAGTACATCCTATACATATCATATACATCCTATACATGCCATATACATCTTATACATATCATATACATCCTATACATGCCATATACAGTACATCCTATACATATAATATACATTCTATACATATCATATATATCTTATAAATATCATATACATCCTATACATGCCATATTCAGTACATCCTATACATGCAATATACATCTTATACATGCCATATACAGTACATCATATACATATCATATACATCTTATACATGCCATATACAGTACATACTATACATATCATATACATCTTATACATGCCATATACATCTTATACATATCATATACATCCTATACATGTCATAAACAGTACATCCTATACATACCATATACATCCTATACATGCCATAAACAGTACATCCTATACATATCATATACATCCTATACATGCCATATACATACCATATACACTGCATCCTATACATACCATATACATCTTATACATGCCATAAACAGTGCATCCTATACATATCATATACATCCTATGCATACCATATACATCCTATACATATTAGATACATCCCATGCCATTTTATATATATCCTATACATGTCAGATATGTCCTAAACATACCCATATACTAACTTTGCATACCGTATACAGTACATCCTGTACATACCATATACACTCTTTACATGCCATATGCACTACATCCTTTACATATTAGATACATTCCATGCCATTTTATATACATCCTATACATGCCATATACACTACATCCTATACATATATATATATATATATATATATATATATATATATATATATATATATATATATATACATACATACATCCTATACATACCATATATATCCCATACATGCCATATACACTACATCCTATACATAGCACATACATGCTATACACACCATATATGTCCTATACATGCCATATACACTACATTCTATATATGCCATATACACCCTTTACATATCAGATACATTCTATACATGCCATATACACTACATCCTATATATGCCATATACATTCTATACATATCAGATACATTCTATACATGCCAGATATGTCCTATACATACAATATACATTCGATGCATACATATACATCCTATACATTCCATTTATGTCTTATACATGCCATATACACTACATTCTATACATACATATACATTCCATATACATCCTATACATGCCATATACAGTAAATCCTATACATACCATATACATCCTACACATACCATATGCATTCCTTACATCGCAGATGCATCCTATACATTCCATTTATGTCTTATACAGGCCATATACACTACATTCTATACATACATATATATACCATATACATCCTATACATACCATATGCATTCCTTACATCACAGATACATCCTATACATGCCATATATATATAGGATATATATATATATATATATATATCCTATGCATTCTATATACAGAACATCCTATACATACCATATACATCCTATACATACCATATACATCCTATACATTCATATACATCCTCTACATACCAGATATGTCCTATACATGCCATATACATCTTATACAGTCATATACATCCTATGCATGCCATACACATTACATCCTATACATGCCATATATATCCTATACCACATGCTATATAATATCTGTACATCAGAGACCCCTCCCCCCATGTATGATAGGAACAGACCGGTGACACTCTGCTTGTATCAGGACTGAGGTTGCATTCACACCTGAGTGTAGCGTCTTTGAGCGTTTTTTTAATGCGCGATTTTGGCGCGTTTTTATGCGCGACTTGTACGTTTTTATACATCCTTTTTGAGCTTTTGCGTTTTTTTTATTAGCCAATAGAGAAAACTATCAGCTGTTGCATCATTTGTTGCTAGGCATTTCAGCTTTGTTTAGCTTTTCCATCAGCTTTTGTTTCTTTTTTATTATTATTATTCATTTATTATTGGGTTTTTTTTTCGTTAGGGTAAGGGGTTAGAGTTAAGGTTAGGTTGGGGTTAGGAGTAGGGGTTAGGGTTATATATTATTTATTTATTTATTTTTTTTGTTAGGGTGCTAATACTACTACTACTACTAATATTATTATTATTATTATTATTAATAATAATAATAATAATAATAATTACATTAAAAAAAATACCCAAATAAAAATAATCATAAATAATTATTAATAAATGCATTCAATAAATGAGTACTAATTAATAATCAATAAAAAAATAAATAACCCCTAACTTAAACCTCCAACCCTTAAAAAAAATAAAAATAAATAATAATAATAAATAGCTAAACACCCTAACCCTAACACAAAATAAATAAATTAATATATTATTATTCTAGTACTAATCTTTTTTTTTTTTTTTGGGGGGGGGGGGTAGGTGTTTATGTATTATTCTTTTTTTAATAATAATAATAACAATAATTTATTAATATTTTTTTTAAGTTAGGGGTTAATTATTATTTATGTATTATTACATATTATTCATTTATTTAATTTAATTTATTGTTTATGATTTATGTATTCATTTTACATTTATTTATTCATACGTTATTACTATTTTATTTTTTTAATTTTTTTGTATGAGTAGAAAATATCGCAAATGTGCGCGACTGCGCACAAAAACGTGCAAATTATTTCTATGCGATAAAAACGCGCCAAAACACTAAAATCTGCCCGATTCGAGCTACAAAAAAAAAGCTCCAAGAACCCTTTTGAGCTCCAGGCATTTGGCTTCAGGAGTGGAGGGGTGAACCGTCCCCATAGAGAATAATTGATTTTTTTTCTCCTCCAATGTTTTGGCGCTTCGAGCTTCAAACTACAAAACGCTGAGGCGTGAATGGGGACAGCAACCTGGTGGCTCCTCCCACCAGCCATGATCTGCCTGCATTGCATAGAGAAGCACAGAGACACAGTGATAATGTCTCTGGGACTATAATAAAGTACGGTATGTAAGTGTGCGTCCCATTTGACCACGGGTGCCAAGAATTTACCATATGACACTCATTTAGGCTCAGATCTCTGTACGTACTTTTTGGATATTGTGGAGAAGAGGCTAAAATCTCTGTGCAGGTTTTAAATTGCTGCTCGTGTCCCCAATAGACAGATTTCTCTTCACTTCCTGCCCTGGTGACACAACAGGAAGTGAAAGATAAGTTACCCAATGAGAGAGACAGGTAGTAGCCACTGTTCCTGTTTCTAAAGTTCCAATTGGTTGATATATTTGTCAGTGGATGAGGGACACGCCTCCTCTCTGAGGACTCGGGCTTCTCTGCTTCTTGTATGTAAAGCTTGCAGAGATGATTTTACCTTTGAAATGGTAATATGCTATGCAATTAGCACGGCATCTGCTGGGACCTGACCCCGCCCCATTATTATACCTGACCCCGCCCCATTATTATACCTGACCCCACCCCATTATTACACCTGACTCCGCCACAATATTATACCTGACACTTCCCCATTATTATACCTGACCCCGCCCCATTATTATACCTGACCCCGCCAAAGTATTATACCTGACCCGCCCCATTATTATACCTGACACCGCCCCATTATTATACCTGACCCCGCCCCATTATTATACCTGACCCCGCCCCATTATTATACCTGACCCCGCCCCATTATTATACCTGACCCCGCCCCATTATTATACCTGACCCCGCCCCATTATTACACCTGACCCCGCCCCATTATTATACCTGACTCCGCCCCATTATTACACCTGACTCCGCCACAATATTATACCTGACCCCGCCCCATTATTATACCTGACACCGCCCCATTATTATACCTGACCCCGCCCCATTATTATACCTGACCCCGCCCCATTATTACACCTGACTCCGCCACAATATTATACCTGACACCGCCCCATTATTATACCTGACCCCGCCCC
This sequence comes from Pelophylax lessonae, assembly GCF_965119305.1. Lineage (NCBI taxonomy): Eukaryota > Metazoa > Chordata > Amphibia > Anura > Ranidae > Pelophylax > Pelophylax lessonae. The sequence continues at coordinate 657,709,213 of NC_138771.1, forward strand.
ATTATTATACCTGACACCGCCCCAATATCATACCTGACCCCGCCCCATTATTATACCTGACCCGCCCTATTATTATACCTGACCCCGCCAAAGTATTATACCTGTCTCTGCCCCATTATTATTCCTGACCCCGCCCCATTATTATACCTGACCCCGCCGCATTATTATACCTGACCCCGCCACAATATTATACCTGACCCCGCCACAATATTATACCTGACCCCGCCCCATTATTATACCTGACCCCGCCCCATTATTATACCTGACCCCCGCCCCATTATTATACCTGACCTCCGCCCCATTATTATACCTGAGCCTGCCGCATTATTATACCTGACCCCGCCACAATATTATACCTGACCCCGCCCCATTATTATACCTGACCCCACCCCATTATTACACCTGACTCCGCCACAATATTATACCTTACACCGTCTGATTATTATGCCTGACCCCGCCCCATTATTATATCTGACACCGCCACAATATTATACCTGACTCCGTCCCATTATTATGCCTGACCCCGCCCCATTATTATACCCTACCACAATATTATACCTGACACCGCCCCATTATTATGCCTGACCCCGCTGCATTATTATACCTGACCCCGCCCCATTATATACCTGACCCCACCCCATTATTATTCCTGACCCCACCCCATTATTATTCCTGACCCCACCCCATTATTATTCCTGACCCCACCCCATTTTTATTCCTGACCCCGCACCATTATTACACCTGACCCGCACCATTATTATACCTGATCTGCTCAAATTATTATACCTGACCCCGCCCCATTATTATACCTGACACCGCCCCATTATCATACCTGGCCCCGCCCCATTATCATACTTGGCCCCTCCCCAATTATACCTGACCCGCCCCATTATTATACCTGACCCCGCCCCATTATCATACCTGACCACATCCAATTATTATACCCGACCCCACCCTCTTATTATACCTGACCCTGCTCCATTATTATACCTGACCCCGCCCCAATATTATACCTGACCCCGTCCAATTATTATACCAGACTCCGCCCCTATTATACCTGACCCACCCCATTATTATACCTAACCCCGCCCCATTATTATACCTAACCCCGTCCAATCATTATGCCTGACCTGCCCCATTATTATACATGACCCCGCCCCATTATTATACCTGACCCGCCCCATTACTATACCTGACTCCACCCCATTATTATACCTGACCCCTCCCCATTATTATACCTGACCCCGCCCCATTATTATACCTGACCCGCCCCATTATTACACCTGACCTCGCCCCATTATTACACCTGACCCACTCCATTATAATACCTGACCCCACCCCATTATTATTCCTGACCCCACCCCATTTTTATTCCTGACCCCGCACCATTATTATACCTGACCTGCTCCAATTATTATACCTGACCCCGCCCCATTATTATACCTGACACCGCCCCATTATCATACCTGGCACCGCCCCATTATCATACTTGGCCCCTCCCCAATTATACCTGACCCGACCCATTATTATACCTGACCCCGCCCCATTATCATACCTGACCACGTCCAATTATTATACCCGACCCCGCCCCTATTATACCTGACCTCACCCTCTTATTATACCTGACCCTGCTCCATTATTATACCTGACCCCGCCCCAATATTATACCTGACCCCGTCCAATTATTATACCCGACTCCGCCCCATTATTATACCTGACCCCGCTCCATTATTATACCTGACCCTGTAAAAAATTATTATACCCAACCCCGCCCCTATTATACCTGACCCCACCCCCTTATTATACCTGACCCCGCCCCATTATTATACCTGACACCGCCCCATTATCATACCTGGCACCGCCCCATTATCATACTTGGCCCCTCCCCAATTATACCTGACCCGACCCATTATTATACCTGACCCCGCCCCATTATCATACCTGACCACGTCCAATTATTATACCCGACCCCGCCCCTATTATACCTGACCTCACCCTCTTATTATACCTGACCCTGCTCCATTATTATACCTGACCCCGCCCCAATATTATACCTGACCCCGTCCAATTATTATACCCGACTCCGCCCCATTATTATACCTGACCCCGCTCCATTATTATACCTGACCCTGTAAAAAATTATTATACCCAACCCCGCCCCTATTATACCTGACCCCACCCCCTTATTATACCTGACCCCGCTCCATTATTATACCAGACCCTGGCACTTCAATAATTCCGTGTGAGGAATAATGCCCCATCATTGGTGTCAGTTCGAGAAATAGTGCCCCATCATTGGTGTCAGTGGGAGGAATAGTGTCCCATCATTGGTGTCAGTGGGAAGAATAGTGTCCCATCATTGGTGTCAGTGGGAGGAATAGTGCCCCATCATTGATGTTAGTGTGAGGAATAGTGTCCCATCATTGGTGTCAGTGGGAGGAATAGTGTCCCATCATTGGTGTCAGTGTGAGGAATAGTGCCCCATCATTGGTGTCAGTGTGAGGAATAGTGCCCCATCATTTGTATCAGTGTGAGGAATAGTGCCCCATCATTGGTGTCAGTGGGAGGAATAGTGTCCCATCATTGGTGTCAGTGGGAGGAATAGTGCCCCATCATTGGTATCAGTGGGAGGAATAGTGCCCCATCATTGGTGTCAGTGGGAGGAATAGTGCTCCATCATTGGTGTCAGTGGGAGGAATAGTGCCCCATCATTGGTGTCAGTGGGAGGAATAGTGCCCCATCATTTGTATCAGTGGGAGGAATAGTGTCCCATCATTGGTATCAGTGGGAGGAATAGTGCCCCATCATTGGTATCAGTGGGGGGAATAGTGCCCCATCATTTGTATCAGTGGGAGGAATAGTGCCCCATCATTGGTATCAGTGGGAGGAATAGTGCTCCATCATTGGTATCAGTGGGGGGAATAGTGCCCCATCATTTGTATCAGTGGGAGGAATAGTGCTCCATCATTGGTATCAGTGGGAGGATTGGTGTCCCATCATTGGTATCAGTGGGAGGAATAATGCCCCATCATTGGTGTCAGTAGAAGAAATAGTGTCCCATCATTGGTGTCAGTGGGAGGAATAGTGTCCAATCATTGGTGTCAGTGGGAGGAATAGTGTCCCATCATTGGTGTCAGTGGGAGGAATAGTGTCCCATCATTGGTGTCAGTGGGAGGAATAGTGTCCCATCATTGGTATCAGTGGGAGGAATAGTGCTCCATCATTGGTATCAGTGGGAGGATTGGTGTCCCATCATTGGTATCAGTGGGAGGAATAATGCCCCATCATTGGTGTCAGTAGAAGAAATAGTGTCCCATCATTGGTGTCAGTGGGAGGAATAGTGTCCAATCATTGGTGTCAGTGGGAGGAATAGTGTCCCATCATTGGTGTCAGTGGGAGGAATAGTGCCCCATCATTGGTATGAAACCATTGGGTCCATACTCCCTGTGATTGGATAGAGTACCCGTTGTCACCAATTTGTCAGGTACCTGGCAGAGGCCGAACTGACCAGAAGGCTCTCCTTTACACCTCCTGTCCTGGTTGTCCCCTGAGATTGAGGACAGGACACATGGGCACCTTTAGTATCTCCTGGCCTGCAGAAGAACTGGATCCTGAGGAGACGTAGAAGCTGAAGAGCAGGGACTCGTGCCGGATGTCATCACAATACTAGAAGAAGGAGGCAGCAATGCGGTCAGGCAGGCAGAGGTTGGCAGCAGTCTGAAAGCAGATTTGGAAGATGAGAGTATAAGCAGGAGGTAGGCCGAAGTCAGTAAAACCCAATCAGGAGATGAGCCAATGGGATAAGCAAGGTGCTGGGGCAAGAAGCAAGCCAGAGGTCAGGTACTGGAGGGATACAGATCTTCCAGTTCAAGAGATTCCAGTCCTGGCCAGAGTAGCTTCTCCCACAGTGGCAGTACGTGGAGTGCCCATGGTAAAAGATAATTTGTTCAGAAGAAGAGATGGCCTAATGAACATTCATTTTTTTTTGCACAGTTAGCACAGAACAATGTACTATACATGCACACTTCCTGGACAAATGACCATGCACTTTTTTTTTTAATAAATACACCCCTTAAAATGTATTAGATACAGTACCCATTGTCACTCATGTAGTGAATCCATTGTGTCCATACTTCCTCTGATTGGATACAGTACCCGTTGTCACCCATGTGGTGAAACCATTGGGTCTATACTTCCCCTGATTAGATACAGTACCCGTTGTCACCCTTGTTGGTGAAACCATTGGGTCCATACTTCCTGTGATTGGATACAGTACGTGTTGTCACCCATGTAATAAAACCATTGGGTCCATACTTCCTCTGATTAGATACAGTACCCGTTGTCACCAATGTAGTGAAACCATCGGGTCCATACTTCCTGTGATTGGATACAGTACCCGTTGTGACCTATGTAATGAAACCATTGGGTCCATACTTCCTGTGATTAGATACAGTACCCGTTGTCACCCATGTGGTGAAACCATTGGGTCCATATTTCCTGTGATTGGATACAGTACCTGTTGTCACCCATGTAATGAAACCATTGGGTCCATACTTCCTCTGATTAGATACAGTACTCATTGTCACCAATGTGGTGAAACCATCGGGTCCATACTTCCTGTGATTGGATACAGTACCCTTTGTCACCTATGTAATGAAACCATTGGGTCCATACTTCCTGTGATTAGATACAGTACCCGTTGTCACCCATGTGGTGAAACCATTGGGTCCATATTTCCTCTTATTAGATACAGTACCCATTGTCACCCATGTGGTGAAACCATTGGGTCCATACTTCCCGTGATTAGATACAGTACCCGTTGTCACCCATTTGGTGAAACCATTGGGTCCATACTTCCTCTGATTAGATACAGTACCCGTTGTCACCAATGTGGTGAAACCATTGGGTCCATACTTCTAGTGATTAGATACAGTCACCGTTGTCACCCATGTGGTGAAACCATTGGGTCCATACTTCCTCTGATTAGATACAGTACCTGTTGTCACCCCTGTAATGAAACCATTGGGTCTATGCTCCCTCTGATTGGATACAGTACCTGTTGTCACCAATGTGGTGAAACCATTGGGTCCATACTTCCAGTGATTAGATACAGTCACCGTTTTCACCTATGTAGTGAAACCATTGGTTCTATACCTCCTGCGATTAGATTCAATTCCCGTTATCCCCCATGTGGTGAAACTATTGGGTCCATACTTCCTCTGATTAGATACAGTACCCATTGTCAACCATGTGGTGAAACCATTGGGTCCATACTCCCTGTGATTGGATACAGTACTCGTTGTCACCTATGTAATGAAACCATTGGGTCCATACTTCCTCTGATTAGATACAGTACCCGTTGTCACCTATGTAATGAAACCATTGGGTCCATACTTCCTCTTATTAGATACTATGGGGACATGCTGTGCACCCTCATATGCTAATCTTTTTCTTGGTGACTGGGAAAGATACATCTTTTCCAGTGACCAATACTCCACCTGGCTAACCAATGTACTATGTTGGTTCAGATACATAGACGACTTGTTCATCGTTTGGACTGGTCCACATGATGAACTGGATCGGATGCTTTTGGCACTAAATGACAATCACTTCAATTTGAAATTTACACATAATATAAGCCGAGAGCATCACTTTCCTTGATGTCGAAACTAAACGCGAATCCAATGGCCACATTACTACTGACCTGCAAAGGAAACGTAGCACTGGCAATACGCTTTTACACGCGTCTAGTGCACATCCTGTACCGCTCATAAACAGCATCCCCTACGCACAGTACCTGCGCCTTCGCAGAAACTGTACATTTGACTCAGATTTTCTTGTTGAGGCACGGAAGCTCCAACAATGCCTCCTAATGCGTGGCTACTCACGGTCTATCTTGAGAAGAGCCTTTAACAAAGTCAGGATCCTTCCAAGAACTGATTTATTATATAAAAGGAAAACCAAAAATAATTCACAAACGGTTAGGCTAGTAACCCAATACTCAGATAATTCCACTCAATTGCGTTCCATCTTGGCCAAACATTGGCATCTTCTCAGTGAAGACCACACCTCATCCAAATATGTCAGGGAATACCCTGAATTGGTTTTTAGGTGGGCTCCCTCCATCCGAGACCGCCTGATAGCCGGTTACTACGAAGAAAAAACCCCTGACCATCTCGGCCCTCCAGGTACCTATCAATGTGGGCAAGGTCCACGTTGTCCATGGGTGAATGAGGGTCCGATTACCATTCTTCCTAACAATCAAGTACACAAATTACGAGTACATGCTAACTGCACCACACAAGGAGTGATCTACTTGATGAGTTGTCGTTGCTCGGCGTTTTACGTGGGGAAGACTATCAGACAGCTAGGCCAAAGAATAGGGGATCACATCTACTATTCAGGAGGCGGTAAAATCCTCACCCCTGTTACCCGTCACATTGGTCTACACCACAAATTTGATAACACCAGCATCTCTTTTAGAGTCTTGGAGGTTGTTCCCCCAGACCCGAGAGGGGGTGACTGGGACCACCACATATTGCAGTGAGAGACCATCTGGATTGAGAGGCTCAATGCCCTTTCTCCTCCAGGACTAAACGAAGCCTATACTTACAAATCCTTTCTATGAATTGAGTTATATGATTGGATTCATTGTCCTTCTCTTTTCCATGTTCTTACCCTTGTCCCATTTATCCTGTGTTACCCCTTCCCCCCTCCAATTACCCCTTTTCTCCCCCCCCACACTCTTTTCCCCTTCCTTTGTTTCCCTCCCTTTCCCTCACTCTTTCTTTCCTTCTCCACCTCCTATTTGTTCTTTTCTCTTGTCCGCAATTTTCCAACAGAGCCCCCCTCTTTTATTTTAATTTTCAATTTCACCTGTCTATACCTAGATGGGTTCTTTTTATATCTGAGCCTGAATACCCTCTGAGACATATTTAGTCTCATACTATTTTGTTTGACACCTTTTTGTTAATTTATTTGTTCATATTCCTCTTTTTGGATTATTTATGTATAAATCCAGTGGCGGTTTTAGGCACGGGCGAACGGGGCAGTCGCCCGGGGCGGCATTTTTTCATAACACGTGGGGGGCGGCATACCCGGGCCGCGGACCGGTACCGGTCCGTGGATCAAATGGTACTGGACCGCCCGAGCCCCGTTCGCCCATGCCTAAAACAGCCGAGCCGAGCCGAGGAGCAGAGCATTGCTCCCCCCTGAGCCCGCCCATTATGTGACAATAGCGAATGAAAATTCGCTATTGTCACACTGATCCTCCTCCTGGCCAATCAGGGAGCGGGTCCTCCCGCTTCCTGATTGGCCGAAAGGCAAACCCCACGCCATTGGCCGAGGAGGAGGCGCTGCGGGAGGACTGAAGAGACGTGAAGAGAAGTGAAGGTAAGTGCTGTGCACGGACGGGTCTCGCGGGGGGAACGCTGGCGCTCTGCATTGAAAAGTGGCACTCTGGCATCTCTACATTGAAAGGGGGCATTGCTGTGGCACTCTGCATTAAAGGGGGCAATGCTGTGGCACTCTGCATTAAAGGGGGCAATGCTGTGACATCTCTACATTGAAAGGGGGCATTGCTGTGGCACTCTGCATTAAAGGGGGCATTGCTGTGGCGCTCTGCATTAAAAGGGGCATTGCTGTGGCACTCTGCATTAAAGGGGGCATTGCTGTGGCACTCTGCATTAAAAGGGGCATTGCTGTGGCACTCTGCATTAAAAGGGGCGTTGCTGTGGTGCTCTGCATTAAAAGGGGCATTGCTGTGGCGCTCTGCATTAAAGGGGGCATTGCTGTGGTGCTCTGCATTAAAGGGGGCATTGCTGTGGCGCTCTGCATTAAAGGGGGCATTGCTGTGGCGCTCTGCATTAAAGGGGGCATTGCTGTGGCACTCTGCATTAAAGGGGGCATTGCTGTGGCGCTCTGCATTAAAGGGGGCATTGCTGTGGCGCTCTGCATTGAAAGGGGGCAATGCTGTGGCACTCTGCATTTATTGGGGGCATTGCTGTGGCACTCTGCATTGATTGGGGGCAATGCTGTGGCACTCTGCATTGATTGGGGGCAATGCTGTGGCACTCAGCATTTATTGGGGGCATTGCTGTGGCACTCTACTTTTATTGGGGGCATTGCTGTGGCACTCTGCATTTATTGGGGTCAACAATGCTGTGGCACTCTGCATTTATTGGGGGCATTGCTGTGGCACTCTGCATTTATTGGGGTCAACAATGCTGTGGCACTCTGCATTTATTGGGGGCAACAATGCTGTGGCACTCTGCATTTATTGGGGGCATTGCTGTGGCACTCTGCATTTATTGGGGGCAACAATGCTGTGGCACTCTGCATTTATTGTTATGTTGTCATGTTATTTTTTTTTTTGGGGGGGGGGGGGGCGCCGGGAGGGAGTCTTGCCCGGGGAGCAATTTAATGTAGAACCGCCACTGTATAAATCTGTCTAATATTGTCACATGTAATCATGTATCTTTGCAACTGTATATCATATATTATTTTTTCAATTTTTTGTTCTTTGTTATGTACAGATCTCAGGTAGCATTCCAGTATCTCCCTTCTCCTTCCATCCCCCTTCCTTTGCCTGCTGCCTTGGTGGTTGGCTGCTTTCGCTGGATGGTGCTTTGTGTGTCTCCCATGGGCGAGCATGTGACGTCCACAGGAGTTTTTTCTCCCCCTCCCCTGGGGGTTGGTTCTTGTTGTTCTGGAGCGCTCTGCTGCCATTATGTTGGGACGCCTTCCGTCCATTTCACGATCTCGGTCTTCGCCCACTCGTTCTGGCCCCATTGCAATCCGACTGGACTGTCCTCGGCGCATGCTCAATGTGCCTTGGCTTTCTGGGCAGACGCGGTCGGACGTCTGCCGCGGCTGCGTCTCCACTCACGTGACTTTTCACGTGAGGCGGCTGGGGTGGAGCTACAGCCTTTATAGCCTTTATAGGATCGGCCTTTTTCCTTTTCTCCCCACTTGGCTACGGGACGATATGCTGGCTACACCTCAAGGTAATCATGGCCTCCGCCCTCTATTCATAATACTTGTTTATTCCTGTTTAACCTTGATTCGATTTGGATCCTATCTTTGGTGCACTCTTTTAAGGTCTTTGGATGTCTACCTAGGGGTGCTTTGTTCTAATACCTGCTCTTTTTCTGATGCACATTATGTTATTTCATTTAAATCTCCTCTATTTTATCTTTTGCCTTTTCCAATTCTTTTTATTCTTGAATAGCATATATAGGTCCATTCATTTATCTACCACACTCTTAGATACTTCTTGTTGCTTCACTCTTTTTCTCCATTGTATAATCTTTTAGGAATCTATACTACGCTTAAATCCAGCGCGTTTGTGTATTACCAGCATAGCTTATACCATCAGCTACCCCGCTAGCCTTGTCGTTATTGGATTCTTTACCCGCCCGGGTAAGGATGTACTTATATATACAAACCCAAATACAAAAAAGTTGGGACACTGTACAAATTGTGAGTAAAAAAGGAATGGACTAATTTACAAATCTCATAAACTTATATTTTATTCACAATATAATATAGATAACATATCAAATGTTGAAAGTGAGACATTTTGAAATGTCATGCCAAATATTGGCTCATTTTGGATTTCATGAGAGCTACACATTCCAAAAAAGTTGGGACAGGTAGCAATAAGAGGCCGGAAAAGTTAAATGTACATATAAGGAACAGCTGGAGGACCAATTTGCAACTTATTAGGTCAATTGGCAACATGATTGGGTATAAAAAGAGCCTCTCAGAGTGGCAGTGTCTCTCAGAAGTCAAGATGGGCAGAGAATCACCAATTCCCCCAATGCTGCGGCAAAAAATGGTGGAGCAATATCAGAAAGGAGTTTCTCAGAGAAAATTTCCAAAGAGTTTGAAGTTATCATCATCTACAGTGCATAATATCATCCAAAGATTCAGAGAATCTGGAACAATCTCTGTGCATTAGGGTCAAGGCCAGAAAACCATACTGGATGCCCGTGATCTTCGGACCCTTAAACGGCACTGCATCACATACAGGAATGCTACTGTAATGGAAATCTAAACATGGGCTCGGGAATACTTCCAGAAAACATTGTCGGTAAACACAATCCACCGTGCCATTCGCCGTTGCTGGCTAAAACTCTATAGGCCAAAAAAGAAGCCATATCTAAACATGATCCAGAAGCGCAGGCGTTTTCTCTGTGGCAAGACTCATTTAAAATGGTCTGTGGCAAAGTGGAAAACTGCTCTGTGGTCAGACGAATCAAAATTTAAAGTTCTTTTTGGAAAACTGGGACGCCATGTCATCCGGACTAAAGAGGTCAAGGACAACCCAAGTTGTTATCAGCGCTCAGTTCAGAAGCCTGCATCTCTGATGGTATGAGGTGGCATGAGTGCGTGTGGCATGGGCAGCTTACACATCTGGAAAGGCACCATCGATGCTGAAAGGTATATCCAAGTTCTAGCACAACATATGCTTTCATCCAGACGTCGTCTCTTTCAGGGAAGACCTTGCATTTTCCAACATGACAATGCCAGACCACATACTACATCAATTACAACATCATGGCTGCGTAGAAGAAGGATCCGGGTACTGAAATGGCCAGCCTGCAGTCCAGACCTTTCACCCATAGAAAACATTTGGCGCATCATAAAGAGGAAGATGCGACAAAGAAGACCTAAGACAGTTGAGCATCTAGAAGCCTGTATTAGACAAGAATGGGAAAACATTCCTATTCCTAAACTTCAGCAACTTGTCTCCTCAGTCCCCAGAAGTTTGCAGACTGTTATAAAAAGAAGAGGGGATGCCAAACAGTGGTAAACATGGCCTTGTCCCAACCTTTTTGAGATGTGCTGATGCCATGAAATTTAAAATCAACTTATTTTTCCCTTAAAATGATACATTTTCTCAGTTTAAACATTTGATATGTCATCTAAGTTGTATTCTGAATAAAATATTGAAATATGAAACTTCCACAGCATTGCATTCTGTTTTTATTCACAATTTGTACAGTGTCCCAACTTTTTTGGAATCGGGTTTGTATATGCACTTTCCTTTAGATATATATATATATATATATATATATATATATATAAAAGGAGATAATAAGGAGAATATATATATATATATATTCTCCTGATATATTTATTTTTTCTTTTGCCTGGAGCTGTTTTATTTATATTATTTCATTTTACTTTATTCTATTTTTATTGTCAACAACATTCCCACTATGGGACAGTGGACCATATATACATGTATATATCATATACTTAACTTTAGTATTTACTTGGGTGTCCTTTTGGTTCCTTTTTACATAGGTTCAGTGCTTTGCACATTGACCCTTGGTTATCTATTTATAACCTTATTATCATCCCGGCCCTGCATCCTTTTGGCTGCTCCCGTGCTCGCCCCCGGGGGATATCCCTTACCTTGTGGCCCTTTGGCCTTCCGGCTAATCCCAGAGCAGCATTCATTCAGGTGGGTATGCTATTGGTTTTGGGACATTTGGCCCCCCTTGAGATCCTTTACATACTACATTATATATCTCATATCAATTTGTCTGTATTATATTTATGATTATATGTATATTTCCATGTACTGATTTTTTTCCTTCTTTACCTTTTATATTTAGTAGTATTGATGATGTCTGTGTATCAATCCAGCTGCCCCTGAAGAAGCGGTATCCCGCGAAACATGTCGGGCATTGTGGGTACTTTTGCTGCTACTACACCCAGCTGACTATGTTCCAGCGGTACTAGTCAGCCAGGGCTTGTTCCAACAATTGTCCCTGTATTGGAATACTATTGTGCCCCACTCATGCTATGCTCTATTTGCCGATTGTTCTTACTCCTATGTTGATTGTTTCTATTATTCAATATGAGAATACTATTTTAACTTGGTAATATGTTAATAAAAAGTTTTTTGACATTTTCTTTTTTTTTTTAAATCTCTTTTTATTAATTTTTCATAACCAACAAATCATATAAACATAAAAAAGAAAAATAGCAATCACAATATCAAAATCTACACTTCTATACTCTATGATAGAAGAAAGAAAGAAGAAAGGACATTTGACATTTTAAACATTGTCCCATCTATACCTATTGGTCTAAGGACTGTACCCCTACAAAAGTAGCCCTTTGTCCTCCTTTCTCTATTTTTATGTCCTCCATATATTTTTGGACGTGGTACCATTATTTTTTGTCCCATCCCGTTGTTGAGTCTATCCCATATTAACCCAATGTGGTGAAACCATTGTGTCCATACTTCCTGTGATTGGATACAGTACCCGTTGTCACCTATGTAGTGAAACCATTGGGTCTATACTTCCTCTGATTGGATACAGTACCCGTTGTCACCTATTGAAATGAAACCATTGGGTCCATACTTCCTGTGATTGGATACAGTACCCGTTGTCACCTATGTAGTGAAACCATTGGGTCTATACTTCCTCTAATTGGATACAGTACCCGTTGTCACCTATTGAAATGAAACCATTGGGTCCATACTTCCTGTGATTAGATACAGTACCCGTTGTCACCTATTGAAATGAAACCATTGGGTCCATACTTCCTGTAATTAGATACAGTACCCGTTGTCACCTATGTAGTGAAACCATTGGGTCCATACTTCCTGTGATTAGATACAATTCCCGTTGTCACCTATTGAAATGAAACCATTGGGTCCATACTTCCTGTGATTAGATACAGTACCCGTTGTCACCCATGTGGTGAAACCATTTGGTCCATACTTCCTGTGATTAGATACAGTACCCGTTGTCACCTATGTAGTGAAACCATTGGGTCCATACTTCCTGTGATTAGATACAGTCACCGTTGTCACCTATGTAGTGAAACCATTGGGCCTATACTTCCTCTGATTAGATACAATTGCCGTTGTCACCCATGTGGTGAAACTATTGGGTCCATACTTCCTCTGATTAGATACAGTACCCGTTGTCACCTGTTGTAATGAAACTATTGGGTCCATACTTCCTCTGATTAGATACAGTACCTGTTGTCACCCATGTGGTGAAACCATTGGGCCCATACTTCCTGTGATTAGATACAGTACCCGTTTTCACCTATGCAGTTAAATCATTGAGTCTATACTCCCTCTGATTAGATACAATTCCCATTGTCACCTATGTGGTGAAACCATTGGGCCCATACTTCCTGTGATTGGATACAGTACCCGTTGTCACCTATGCAGTTAAACCATTGGGTCCATACTTCCTCTGATTAGATACAGTCACCGTTGTCACCTATTGTAATGAAACCATTGGGTCCATACTTCCTGTGATTAGATACAGTACCCGTTGTCACCTATGTAGTGAAACCATTGGGTCTATACTTCCTCTGATTAGATACAATTCCCGTTGTCACCCATGTAGTGAAACCATTGGGTCCATACTCCCTGTGATTAGATACAGTACCCGTTGTCACCTATGTAATGAAACCATTGGGTCCATACTTTCAGTGATTGGATAGAGGCCGAACTGACCAGAAGGCTCTCCTTTACACCTCCTGTCCTGGTTGTCCCCTGAGATTGAGGACAGGGTTGGACAGGACACAGAGTAGCATGGGCACCTGTAGTAACTCCTGGCCTGCAGAAGAACTGGATCCATGAGGAGAAGTAGAAGCTGAAGAGCCGGGACCCCGTGCCGGATGTCATCACAATACTAGAAGAAGTAGGCAGGAATGTGGTCAGGCAGGCAGAAGAGGTTGGCAGCAGCCTGAAAGCAGATCTGGAAGATGAGAGCATAAACAGGAGGCAGGCCAAGGTCAGTATAACACGAGCAGGAGAAGAGCCAATGGGAGATAAGCAACGTGCTGGGGCAAGAAGCAAGCCAGAGGTCAGGTACTGGAGGGATCAAGATCAGGCGTAGTCAGAAGGATGTACCCTCCTGTACCCGGGCCAAGCCCCATCAGTTCAAAAAGGGGGGGGCCAGGCCCCTGCCCAGGCCCCTTGTGAATCCTGAAGATCCTCCTGCAGGGTCCGGTAACTGTCTTTCACCAGCCATTCCTTTTCTGAAGGAACCCAGTGAGTGATTGGTACTGATCGCTCCTGTGTGCATTCAGAACTCTGTGTGATGTACGTGAATGACCAGGAAGAGAACTTCCTATTTATTCAATGTGCAGTGCAGCTGAGGCAGCAGAGAAGAGGGACTTGGGGAGTCCGTGTCCTCAATCCCATTCTCTATCTCAAAAGTGAGACATCAGGGGTTTGTTTAGACCCCCCCCCCCCCCCATGTAAAAAAATAAATATTAATAAAAAAAAAAAAGGTAATAAATACAAAACTGAATATAAATTATGCTGCTACTTTGACGTTAAATCCTGGGGTTATGGCAGCAGATAGCTACCATAACCCCAATATTTTTTTAAACGGCGGGCGGTCCACTTTAACCACTTGCCTACTTTGCACTTAAACCCCCTTCCCATCCAGACCAATTTTTAGCTTTCAGTGCTCTCACACTTTGAATGACAATTGCGCGGTCATGCAACACTCAACCCATATAAATTTTTCGTCCTTTTTTTCATAGAAATAGAGCTTTCTTTTGATGGTATTTATTCACCGCTGGGCTTTTTATTTTGTGCGCTATAAATGAAAAAAGACCGCAAATTTAAAAAAAAAACGTTTTTTTTTTAGTTTCTGTTATAAAATTTTGCAAATTAGTAATTTTTCTTCATAAATTTTGGCCAAAATGTATACTTCTACATATCTTTGGTAAAAATAACCCAAATAAGTGTACATTATTTGGTCTGCGTGAAAGTTAGAGAGTCTACAAGTTATGGTGCTAATCATTGAAATTTGATCACGCCTAAAGTACTGACAGCCTATCTCACTTCTTGAGACCCTAACAAGCCAGGAAAGTACAAATGACCCCCAAATGACCCCTTTTTGGAAAGTAGACATTCCAAGGTATTTAATAAGAGGCATGGTGAGTTTTTTGAAGTTGTCATTTTTTCCCACAATTCTTTGCAAATTTAATTTTTTTTTTTTTTTTTACAAAATTGTCATATTCAACAGGTTATTTCTCTCACATGGCATATGAATACTTACAACTACACCCCAAAACACATTCTGCTACTCCTCCTGAGTATGGCGATACCACATGTGTGAGACTTTTTTTACAGCCTGGCCACATACAGAGGTCCAACATTGAAGTAGCACCTCCAGGCGTTCTCGGAGCATAAAATACACTTTTCATTTCTCAACCACCTATTACACTTTTGAAGGCCCTGGAGCACCAGCACAATGAAAAAGCCCACTAAATGACCCCATTTTGGAAAGCAAACACCCCAACGTATAATCTATGAGGCATAATGAGTCTTTTGAACATGTCATTTTTTTCCAGAATCTTTCGGAAAATGTGGAAAAAAAATGAAAACGCATTTTTTTTACACAAAGTTGTCCATTTATAAGATATTTCCAACACATAGCATGTACATAGCAAAAATGACACCCCAAAATACATTCTGCTACTCCTCCTGAGTATGGCGATACCACATGTGTGAGACTTTTTTACAGCCAGGCCACATACAGAAGTCCAACATTGAAGTAGCACCTCCAGGCGTTCTCGGAGCATAAAATACACTTTTCATTTCTCAACCACCTATTACACTTTTGAAGGCCCTGGAGCACCAGCACAATGAAAAAGCCCACTAAATGACCCCATTTTGGAAAGCAAACACCCCAACGTATAATCTATGAGGCATAATGAGTCTTTTGAACATGTCATTTTTTTCCAGAATCTTTCGGAAAATGTGGAAAAAAAATGAAAACGCATTTTTTTTACACAAAGTTGTCCATTTATAAGATATTTCCAACACATAGCATGTACATAGCAAAAATGACCCCCCAAAATACATTCTGCTACTCCTCCTGAGTATGGCGATACCACATGTGTGAGACTTTTTTACAGCCAGGCCACATACAGAGGTCCAACATTGAAGTAGCACCTCCAGGCGTTCTCGGAGCATAAAATACACTTTTCATTTCTCAACCACCTATTACACTTTTGAAGGCCCTGGAGCACCAGCACAATGAAAAAGCCCACAAAATGACCCCATTTTGGAAAGCAAACACCCCAACGTATATTCTATGAGGCATAATGAGTCTTTTGAACATGTCATTTTTTTCCAGAATCTTTCGGAAAATGTGGAAAAAAAATGAAAACGCATTTTTTTTACACAAAGTTGTCCATTTATAAGATATTTCCAACACATAGCATGTACATAGCAAAAATGACACCCCAAAATACATTCTGCTACTCCTCCTGAGTATGGCGATACCACATGTGTGAGACTTTTACGCAGTCAGGTCACATACAGAGGCCCAACATGCAAAGACACATAGCATGCACATACCATGAATTACCATGAATTACACCCCACAATACATTCTGCTGAGCAAAGGGTAAACAAAAGCTTACCTGTAGTTTTAGAAGCGCAGTTGTCCACAGGAGTTGAGTCCAGGCAGCAGGCAGGGACTTGGTCAGCAACAGTGCATGCAATTCTCCAGGCAAGGACACCAGTCCAGTGTCAGTGCATGCGGCAGGCAGAGGCATGATGGCAGTAAGTCCTGCAGGCAGAAGTAGGGCCTCTGTCGGGATAGAATGGGGACAGGGGTAGAGGCTTCTCCCACCCAAATCGCTTTGAAGCCTCCGGGATCCAGACCCTAATCTGAGAAGAAGAAAAACAAAAAAAATTGTTTTCTTCATCCAGAAAAACATTTCTGGTCCCCTCACATATGCGAGACCCCTGTGGTATGAATCCCACTACTTCCAGAGGCAGGCAAAAATCGTGGTCAAACAGTCCAGGGTCAGTTCCATAGCAGGCAGAGGTAGGTACAAAATCGGCAGGCAAAGGCGTGGTCAAATAACAGTCCAGGGTCAGTTCCAGATCAGGCAGAGGTATGAACAGAATCAGCAGGCAGAAGCATGGTCAAAAAACAGGCCAGGGTCAGTTCCGGAGCAGGCAGACATAGGTACAAAATCAGCAGGCAAAGGCGTCGTTGTATAACAGTCCAGGGTCATTTCAGGAGTATACAGTGGCATAAGGGGTGAAAGCGGAGGACTACGTTTACCATACTAATAATTTAGACAAGTATGGTAACGGCGGAAACAGTCGTCTACACAGAGGCCTGGTTGGGAAGGACACTGGGGACAGTAATAGCGGGTGTCTTTTCGAATTCCTGCCTTGGTACACACCCTACATTTTTTCTGCCGTTTTTGGTCTCTTTGTGTGGGAGGGATTTTACTTGGAAAATGGCGTTCAGACAGTCTGCTTATTACGTCAGATCTAATGTTTTCTGGTGGGCCGTTTGGAAATATGAGGGTTGTGAAGATTTCCTCCAGGTAATAAAGGAAGGGTTGGGGGCTTTCGGTGGATTTGCGGTATAAAATGTAGGAATTGTATCTGGCCAAATGAAAAATATAAATTGCTACTTTTTTGTACCAATGATAGGTACGTCTTGTGGGTAGATAGGGTTCCATCATTTGGTCGTTGAAATCCACTCCCCCCATGAATAAGTTGTACTCATGTACACATGTTGGCTTTCGGACTGGGCCATTCCTTCGTCGGGATTCCACATAGTTGTCATTGTGGATCGAAGACAACATGTACACGTCTCTTCTGTCCCTCCACTTCACAGCCAGAACTTCCTCATTTCTCAGACTCGCCGTCTCCCCTCTTCTCAGCTTGGTGTTTACTAGCCTTTGAGGAAAGCCTTTCCGGTTTTTTCGGACCGTGCCACATGCAGGAGTCTTCTTTCTGTGAAGGTTTCGGAACAGGGGCAAACTGGTGTAGAAATTGTCTACGTACAGGTGGTAGCCTTTTTCAAGGAGGGGGTAAATGAGGTCCCAAACGACTTTCCCGCTTGATCCCATGTAGTCCGGACATTCAGGGGGATGCAGCTGGGTGTCCTTCCCTTCGTACACCCTGAAGGCATAGGTGTACCCTGTGGCTCGGTCACATAGTTTGTAAAGCTTCACCCCATAGCGGGCCCGTTTGCTGGGAATGAATTGTTTGATGCCCAGCCTGCCAGTAAATTTCACAAGGGACTCATCCACACATATATTTTGGTCTGGGGTAAATAATTGAGGGAATATTTCTGAAAAATAATTTAGAAGTGGCCGAATTTTGAACAGCTTGTCAAATGCTGGGGAATTTCGGGGAGGGCACTGGGTATTGTCGTTGAAATGTAGGAACCTCATGATCATCAGATACCTGGCCCTGGGCATTACTGCAGAGTAGATGGGCATATGGTAGATTGGTTTGGTTGACCAATATGCTTGCAGTTCGTTTTTTTTATTGAGTCCCATGTTGAGGGTGAGGCCTAAAAATATCTTGAACTCCTCCACCGTTAGGTCTCTCCACTCAAAGGGACGGGAATAAAAAGATGTGGGGTTACTCTGGATAAATTGATGTGCATACAGGTTGCACTGGGCCACAATGGACGTCAGCAGGTCCTCCGTAAAAATTAAACGGAAGTAGTCAATTGGGGCAAAGTTCTCAGTGTTGACCTGGACTCCTGGCTGGGCAGTGAAAGGGGGGATGATGGCTTCTCCTGAGTTGGGAGGAAGCCACAGGGGGTTCAGAAGGGCATAGGGAAGGCTGGCGTTGGTCCTAACCCTTTGGGGGCGAGGTGACACCCCACTTGAGCTTGGCCTTTCTTGCCGAGGCACTGTGGTGCTGGTGGATGGCACTGCGGAGCTGGTGGATGGCACTGCGGAGCTGGTGGATGGCACTGCGAAGCTGGTGGATGGCACCGCGGAGCTGGGGGATGGCACTGCCTCCTCCTCACCAGAACGCCTTCGTTTGGCAGGCGGGCAGTATTCCTCCTCGTCGGAGTCGGTCTGCGTCCCTCTGCTAATGACCGGCTCGTAATTTACTTCGGAGTCAGACTCTGACTCCGAAGATTCCGAAGCAGAAAGCTCCCTGTCCATGTCCTCACTGATTATATTGAAGGCCTCCTCGGCTGAGAAAATTTTTTTTGCCATCGTTGGTGACACTGATGGGCACGGTGACACTGATGGGCACGGTTAAACTGGCTCACTGATGGGCACTGTGATGGGCACACTGATGGGCTCTGTGGGCACACTGATGAGCACACTTATGAGCACTGATGAGCGCTGTGGGCACACTGAGCACTGGGCACACTGATGAGCACTGGGCGGCACTGATGAGCACTGGGCGGGCACTGATGGGCACACTGGTGGGCACTGGGCGGCACTGATGAGCACTGGGCGGCACTGATGAGCACTGGGCGGCACTGATGGGCACACTGGTGGGCACTGGGCACACTTATGAGCACTGGGCGGCACTGATGAGCACTGGGCGGCACTGATGAGCACTGGACGGCACTGATGAGCACTGGGCGGCACTGATGAGCACTGGGCGGCACTGATGGGCACACTGGTGGGCACTGGGCACACTTATGAGCACTGGGCGGCACTGATGAGCACTGGGCGGCACTGATGAGCACTGGACGGCACTGATGAGCACTGGGCGGCACTGATGAGCACTGGACGGCACTGATGAGCACTGGGCGACACTGATGAGCACTGGGCGGGCACTGATGGGCACACTGGTGGGCACTGGGCGGCACTGATGAGCACTGGGCGGCAGTGATGAGCACTGGGCGGCACTGATGAGCACTGGGCAGGCACTGATGGGCACAGGTGGGCACACTGGTGGGCACTGGTGGGCACACTGGTGGGCACACTGGTGGGCACTGATGAGACTGGGCACACTGATGGCACACTGATGGCACACTGGTGGGCACACTGGTGGGCACTGGTGGGCACTGGTGATCACTGGTGGGCAATGGTGGGCACTTTTTTTGCACTTACGATATCTCCTCTCCTCACACTGCAGTCTGTGTGTGAGGAGGGAGAGCTGGCAATGAGTGATGATCTCAAATGTTTACATTTGAGATCATCTCTCATTGGATGCCTCGATCGTGACGAATGGCCGCTGTGATTGGCCATTCGTCACGATCTGTGATTGGCTGTGTCCAAGGGACACGGCCAACACAGATTATCCCCGGTGCGCGCTCGTGGGAGCGTGCGGGGAGTCTGTTACTACCGAGGCAATGACAGATGATCTCATATGTTTACATATGAGATCATCTCTCATTGGATGCCTCGATCGTGACGAATGGCCGCTGTGATTGGCCATTCGTCTCGATCTATGATTGGCTGTGTCCAAGGGACACGGCCAAAACAGCTTCTGCCCGATGCGCGCTCGCGGGAGCGCGCAGCGGGCGTGTTTATGGGAGGCCGTTTAAAAACGGCCTCCCGAAAATTCAAGTCCGCGCTGCAGCCGTATATAGGCTGTAGCGCGGATGTGAGAAGGTTAATGTAAAAGTGGTGGATTCACCGCAAAATCACTTTTATGGGGGGCGGAAGAGGTGCCCCCCCCCTCCACTTCTCGGTCGTTTTCCCCACTTACCAGAGCCATCAGTAGCGGGGAAAACGATACGGCCCTTTCCCCTCCTAGGCAGGAAGTCGAGTGAGGGCAAGCTGACCCCCACTCCACTCTATGGCCTTGGAGGACCGGAGCGACGTCATACGTCACTTCCTCCCAACGTCCTTAAAGGGCCCATTTTATTTTTCATGATATAAAAAATTACTTTTTTTTTTTTTGCTTTTTAGTGTATATGTGAGATGTGAGGTCTTTTTGACCCCCAGATCTCACATTAACCACTTCCCGACCACGGCTCTCCTGCGCGAAACAACGTAGATCTACGTCGGTCGCGCACGGCAAGCTAGGGGGCGAGCGTGCTCCCGCCCCCACTCAGCAGTGGGGAAGCCGAGGCACGGGTCAGGCGGCTCCGATTGTCGCCTGACACCCGCGATCGCTCCCTGCTGAAAGAGAAGGATGGTCGGCTGTTGTAAACACAGCCGTCCGTTCTTCTCCCTGGATTGATCACAGAGCTCCTGTGATCCTTCTATATAAGATCACAGGTCTCTATGATCATTTCACAAGCCCCTCCCACCATACAGATAGAATCACTCCCTTAGGCTCACATTTAACCCCTTGATCACCCACAGGGTTAACCCCTTCCCTGCCAGTGTCATTAGTACAGTGACAGTGCATATTTTTAGCACTGATTACTGTAGTAATGTCACTGGTACCCCCAAAAGTGTCAAAAACGTCAGTTAGGGGTCCGATCTGTCCGCCGCAATGTCGCAGCCCGCTAAAAAATCGCAGATCGCCGCCATTACTAGTAAAGAAAAAAAAAACAATAAAAATTACATAAATCTTTCCCGTAGTTTGTAGACGAGATAACTTTTGCGCAAACCAATCAAAATACGCTTATTGCGATTTTTTTTTTTACCAAAAATATGTAGCAGAAAACAAATTGGCCTTATATGTTAAAAAATTTTGATTTTTACATTTTTTTTTGGGAATGTTGTATAGCAGAATGTGAAAAATATTGTTTTTTTTTTTTTTTTTTTCAAAATTGTCGCTCTTTTTTTGTTTATAGCGCAAAAAATAAAAATCGCACAGGTGATCAAATGCCACCAAAAGAAATCTCTATTTGTGGGAAAAGAAGGACGTCAATTTTATTTAGGTACAGCGTCGCACAACCGTGCAAAAAAATACTGATTTTAACTTGTAAACAAGAAGTGTCAGAAATAGGCCCGGTCCTTAAGTGGTTAAAATGATTGAGGTGTAGATGTGGGCTGGGCCCCAAATCTTAGCCAATCACCTGTTGGGAAGGAGGGGGGGAGGATGGCGTTTGTCAGGCAAATGCCGCCACCGAATGCAACTTAGGTGAATAGCTCTGCACTGCACGCGGTTGCGGCAGGCTCTATGGGGTTAAAACAGACAGGGGGGGGGGGGTGAGATATTACTTCACAGCCACCGGTTGAAAAGTGATCCACTGCGAAGTGGGAGTGTCCAATCCCAGACAGTCTGCCAGAGCTCTGCAAAGCACTGTGAACCGTTTGCGCCGTGACGCAGCACGTAGTGACGCAACACTTGTATTCAGCAGCCCATTGACACCATTGAATTGTCGTAACATGCGTACGCTTAACGTGTGGTGTCACTCATTGCGTTACACAGCCCATCTATTTTGTACAAGCTACCAGAGCTCTGTTGACTTATTTCTGCTGTGACGCAGCGCGTGGTGACGCAACACTTTCGCGCGTCAAGGCGCATTGTATTAAGCAGCCCATTCACACCACTGGATTGCCGTAACATGCGTTTGCTTAACGTGCGGTGTCATGCATTGCGTTACGCAGCCCATTCATTCTGTTTACGCAGCCCATTCATTCTGGTTAAGCTGCCAGAACTCTGCAAAGCACTATGTATCCATCTGCGCCGTGACGCAGCGCGCTGTGACGCAACGCTCTCGTGCACTGAGACGCATCGTATTAAGCAGCCTATTTAAAGGGCTGCCAATGCAAAAAATAGATGCTGCAAGATTTTATTTGGCGCAGAGCATCGCGGTGTGTTATAATTCAGGTGCATCGCAGCGTGCCACATATGTGCGTTGGGGTTGGGGGGGGGGGCTAGGTACGTTGCACTGCAATGCACCCCACCATGTACTCTGCATGGACGGGGCTCGGTGTGTGGAGGTTCCCAGATCTTCATTGCGCACAGTGTGGAATGCAGCGAGATGGGACTTGTCCTGGATGGGCCCCGGGGATGGCTGAGGTCCCGGTATCCCTCCTTGGATGCACGTTCCTGTGCCCCTGCCAGCTTGCACCCTGGGGCTCTCCGCATGCGGCACCGCCATCTGCGTGGGAGGAACTCCGGACTAACAGCTAAAACTGAACTCGGAGCTGTATTACCTGTCAAGGTGTTTGTATTTCTGTCCATCCAGTCCTGGGATTGACACAGCTCTGCACACAGTCCAGGTTGACCGGACCTTTCTTAGTTTAACAAAGGTAGGTCGATGCCCTCTCTCTTAGCCTTTGATTCGACAGTAAAGGAGCAGCAGCAGACTGATGAGCTCCCCCTTCTGGTCCCTTTGATCTCTACTGCTATCAGCAGGCTCCTAGCCAGTTTATCCACACACCTGATTGGTCCCTGGTACTGCCCCTCCCCCAGGTAAGTTCGGATACACTGGTCATATTCCTAATGGAACCCACACGTGTATTACCCCGGGTTCAGCTTTAATGATAAGCAAGGGAGGTCCAATATGGGTGGAGAAATTCCAGGATCTGTGACTCCCGCCTCCACGAAGACCTCCATTGTAAGTGCACCTCTAATGATGGCTGCCTCCTTCTGGAAATGCTAGTTACCTGGCTACACCTTTCTTCAAAATTTCTTAAATGACCCTCCAGAACAAGAATGCAGCCAGTGAATGTGGCAATTCCTTATCAGTACTTCTTTCTGGGCCACAGATTTAGCATTAGCCAGCCAGGAAACAAGCATTTTCAGATCAAGAAAGTCTGCAACGCCAACCCCATTTTTTTCTGTACGAATGTCAATTTTTTACGTTTTCTCTCTTTTTCTTTTTTTTTACAGTTCAGGGCGGGGAAATGTGGAGCCCACGTCGGCTCTACAATAATCCGCCATAACCGAGGTGGCCACAGGAGGGCGATGCCGTATGATGAATTGTTCATGTGAATCTAAAGCCTTCCATAAAAGGTGCATTCACACCTCAGCGTGGCGTTTTTCCCAGCGTTTGTGTACAGCGTTTTTTGAGCTTTGACATTTTTTAATTAGCCAATAGAGAAAATGTTTCATCATTTGTTGCTATCTTTTTTAGCCTACTACAACTTTTTCATCCACATTTATTTATATAATATTTTTTTAAGGGGTTAAGGGTTAGGGTTTAAAAATTAGGGATATGGGTTAATTAATTATTTATTTTGTTAGGTTAGGGGTTAATTTATTTATTTTTTATTATTATTTATTTATTTTGTTAAGTTATGGGGTTAAGGTATTTCATATTTGTATTAATATTTATTTATTTTGTTAGGTTAGGGGTTAATTTATTTATTATTAATTAGTTATTTATTTATTTTTGTTAGGTTATGGGGTTAGGGTTTAATTTATTTATTTACTTATTTTGTTAGGTTAGGGGTTAAGGTTTAATTTATTTATTATTTCATTTGTTAGGTTAGGGGTTAATTTATTTATTTATTTTTGTTAGGTAATGGGGTTAAGGTTTAATTTATTTATTTTTATTATTATTTATTTTGTTAGATTAGGGGTTAATTTCTTTATTTATTTTTTTGGGTTAATTTATTTATTTATTGATTAATAATTATTTATTTTGCTAGGCTATGGGGCTAGGGTTTAATTTATTTATATATTTATTTTGTTAGGTTAGATTAGTGGTTAATGTATTTATTTATAATAATTATTTATTTACTTTGTTAGGTTATGGGGTTAAGGTTTTATTTATTTATTTATTATTTATTTTGTTAGGTTAGGGGTTAATTTATTTATTTATGTTAGGTAATAAATAGGGTTACGGTTGAAATCATTTATTTTTATTATTAGTCATTTATTTTGTTAGGTTAGGGGTTAGTGTTTAATTTATTTTGCTAGGTTAGGGGTGAATTTATTTATTATTAATTATCTATTAACTTTGTTAGGTTATGGGGTTAACGTTTAAAACAATTTATTTATTATTTACTTATTTTGTTAGGTTAGAGGTTAATTTATTTATTAGTAATTATTTATTAACTTTGTTAGGTTATGGGGTTAACGTTTAAAATAATTTATTTATTATTTTGTTAGGTTAGGGGTTAATTTATTTATTATTAATTATTTATTTGTTAGGTTATGGGGTTAGTGTAGGTTATGGGGTTAGTGTTTAATTTATTTATTTATTTATTTTGTTAGTTTAGGGGTTTATTTATTTATTTTGTTAGGTTATGGGGTTAGTGTTTAATTTATTTATTTTGTTAATTAATAATAAATAAATAAACCCCTAAACTAACAAAATAAATAAATTAAACACTAACCCCATAACCTAACAAAATAAATAAATAAACCCCTAAACTAACAAAATAAATAAATAAATAAATTAAACACTAACCCCATAACCTACACTAACCCTATAACCTAACAAATAAATAATTAATAATAAATAAATAATCCCCTAAACTATCTATTTGCTTTGTTAGGTTAGCATAGGGGTTAAGGTTTAATTTATTTATTTATTTGTATTGTTAGGTTAGCATAGGGGTTAATTTATTCATTATTAATTATTTATTTACTTTGTTAGGTTATGGGGTTGAGGTTTAATTTATTTATTTTGTTAAGTTGGCTTAGAGGTTAATTAATTTACTTATTTTTTGGTTAGGTAATGGGGGTTAAGCTTTAAATTGTTTATTTTTATTATAATTTATTTATTTTGTTAGGTTAGGGGAAATGTTATTGGATTATTGTTAATTAGTATATTATATTTGAATTATTAATTATGTATAGCACTGATTACTGTAGTAATGTCACTGGTAACCCCAAAAGTGTCAAAAATGTCAGTCAAGGGTCTGATCTGTCCGCCTCAATGTCGCAGTCCCGCAAAAAAAAAAAAATCGCAGATCGCCGCCATTACACGTTAAAAAAAAACAACAAAAATGACAAAAATCTTTCCCTTTGTTAGTAAACGCGATAACTTTTGCGCAAACCAATCAAAATACGCTTTTTGCGATTTTTTTTACCAAACATATGTAGCATAAAACAAATTGGCCGAAAATGTTAAAAAATTTTGATTTTTACATTTTTTTTTTGGGGAATTTCATATAAAAAAAAATGTGAAAAATATTGTTATTTTTGCAAAATTTACTCTCTTTTATTGTTTATAGCGCATGATCAAAAAATCGCACAGGTGATCAAATACCACCAAAAGAAAGCTTTGTGGGAAAAAAAGGACGCCAAATTAATTTAGGTACAGCATTGCACGACCGCGCAATTGTCCGTTAAAGTCACGCAGTGCCGAATCGCAAAATACCCCCTGGTCGTTTAGCAGCCAAATCCTCCGGGGCTTAAGTGGTTTAAGGGGTTTGTGTTAGGGGTCTTTATTTATTTATTTTTATTATTTATTTTCATTTAATTATTGTTTTTGAGCAGAAAAATGCTCCTAAAAAAAAAATGCACGACCAAGCACACTTTTATTATAATTTATTTATTTTGTTAGGTTAGGGGAAATGTTATTGGATTATTGTTAATTAGTATATTATATTTGAATTATTAATTATGGAATGATTTTATAGCGATGGGACATTATGACTTATGGAGAAGGGGTGGGATTAGATAAATTTGTACTTTTTTTTTGGATATGTTTTTTTTTTTTTTTTTGTGTCTTCTCTTGTACCTCGTTGTTTTGTGATTGATTACTTATTTTATTTTGTATGGTTTTTTTTTGTTTTTTTATTTAGATGCATGAAATAAACTAAAACTAATGTTAGGGTTTAGGATTGGGGGTTAATGTTAGGGTTAAGGGGTTTGTGTTAGGGGTCTTTATTTATTTATATTATTAATTTTCATTTAATTATTGCTTTTGAGCAGAAAAATGCTCCAAAGAAAAAAAAAAAAAAAAAATGCACGACCAAGCACACTAAAACACTCAAATCGAGCGTTTTTATGCATTTCTATGGAACAAAAAGCAATTTAAAAAACGCACCGATCTGCCTGATTCAAGCTCCAGAACTTTTTTTGAGCTTTTAGGCATTCGGCTTCAGGCGTTTTGGAGCTTCAATCTATGGAACGCTGAGGTTGTGAATGGGGTCTTCGAGCTGCATCAGACGGGTGATCGATCGCTGCCACAGATCGCTAATATTGTGTACACTTATTGATTTATTGATCTAAGTTTTGTTACACTGGGAAGCACTTATGATGTATGATCACTAAGTTTGTTATTTATTATATACACAGATTGATGTTATACACATAGATTGATTTTTTTTTGACATATTCACATTTTGTTTTTCTGGCGCAGCACCTGTTTGTTTTTGAATTATTTATATTGTGGAAGTGAATAACACTATCTGGTGGTGGCTGCCGCATCTTTCTATATTATATATTGTTTTATTTATTCTACATAGCTGCGCTGATAGCCTTTTTGCACATTTTCAGAATACAAATTGGCCTAAATTGATGAAAAAAAATATTCTGTTTTTTACATTTTTTTTTAGATAGGCTTTATACAGTGCCTTGCAAAAGTATTCGGCCCCCCTTGAACTTTGCGACCTTTTGCCACATTTCAGGCTTCAAACATAAAGATATAAAAATGGATTTTTGTAAAATCTTACCGTAAAATCCTTTTCTCTTAAGCTCATTGACAGACGTAGTCCTCGTTGATTAATAACAACTCGGGTTATACTGCCCTCTACAGGAGTAGGACTAGACAGGAAAGAAAACATTCTGGCCACACCTTAGGGGCAGTCCCAGAGGGTATATCCTCTCTCTCTCTGCTACAGCAAATCAGTTATGTCACAAAGCAGTGTTTAGAGAATTTAACCCAACCCAACTCAAAAACAGAGGGGCGGGTACTACGTCTGTCAATGAGCTTAAGAGAAAAGGATTTTACGGTAAATTTTTACAGAAATCCATTTTTCTCTGTCGCTCATTGACAGACGTAGTCCTCGTTGATTAATAACAACTCGGGACGTCCCAAAGCAGTACCACAAATGAGGGGTGGGAAAATGGAAATCAAAATCCAATCTAGAAGGCCCAACCGGTGCCAACTAGAAGTTCTAAAGGCTCATCAAACAAAAGATGAGACTCAACAGAAATTCCAACGGAAAAAAAACCCTCGAGGTAGACCACCGGTCTCCTCAAATTGGGGCCTGCAAAACCTTGCGGCCAAATGAGGCATCCGCCGATGCCATCACATCAACTTTATAAAATTTTGTAAAGGGGTGTACCGACGACCAGGTGGCCGCCTTGCACACCTGGACCACTGACACCTGATGGCGGTAGGCCCAGGAAGTGCTGAGCGCTCGAGTGGAGTGCGCCTTAACAGGGAACGGAGGATTCCGACCCTTAATAGAATAAGCCTGTACCACCGTCTGTCTGATCCATTTGGAGATAGTCGCGGCAGATGCAGGCAATCCCTTTCTGGGGCCATCCGTAATCACAAAAAGTGAATCAGTTTTACGGAACGATTCCGTAGCCTTCAGGTATACCCTGATTGCCCGAACCACATCCAAGGAATGTAACGCATGTTCCCAATGATGATTGGGCTGAGGACACAAGGAAGGTAGCACAATATCTTCATTCAGATGAAAGTCTGAAACCACCTTTGGAAGAAAGGATGGCTTTGGATGAAGAACAACCTTTTCCCTATGAACCACTAAATATGGGGACTGGCATGATAATGCAGCCAGTTCTGACACCCTGCGTGCAGAAGTGATAGCCACCAAGAAGGCCACCTTCTGGGATAAAGTAAGCAAGGGAATCTCCCTGATATTTTCAAAGGGAGGTTTCTGCAGAACCGACAAAACCAAATTAAGATCCCAGGGCGGTAAGGACGCGCGGACTGGTGGAGCCAGGTGCCGCACCCCCTGAATGAAATTCCGCACCAAGGAATGACTAGCCAAGGGCTTCTGAAAGAAGATTGCTAATGCTGAAACCTGACCCTTGATGGTGCTCAAGGATAGTTTCTGCTCAACCCCCTTTTGCAGAAAAGCCAAGATTCGGGTCACCGAATAGGTACGTGGAGGAAATCCCAAAGATTCACACCACGCGATATAAGTCTTCCATGTGCGATAATAGACCTTGCTGGAAGTCGCTTTCCTTGCCTTAATTAGAGTAGGAATAACTGAAGCTGACAACCCTCTGTCCTTCAGTACCTGGGTCTCAAAGGCCAGGCCATTAAAACCAGCGACTGTAAAGCACAATGGAAGATCGGTCCTTGAGACCGCAGATCCTCCCTGAGAGGAAGTCTCCAAGGAGCGTTCGCGACTAGCATGTCCAAGTCGGCCTGACCGGCTTGACGAGGCTAGCCTAGAATTTCCAGGATAACTGGAGTTCCCTCCATCTCTATCCTGCAGAGAAATCTCAGCAGCAATCTGAGAGGAGGGAATACATCTAATAGCTGACACTGCCTTTACAGGCCGTTCAGTGCGTCTGCTGCGTCCGCTAGAGGATCGTGGGCGCGCGTTACCAACCTCCGCGCCTCTGGGATGCTCTGAAGAAGACACAGATGGTGAAATCCTTGGTGATCGACCTAAGTCATCACCCTGATATTGTCTGACTGGATCCGAACCAGGCTGCCCTAGAACTACCTGGCCCAGGTATCCCGACAAAGTCTGATCACTCTCTGTTCCCACACATTTATCAGACACCTGATTCCTATCAGGAGTGATGATTTCTACTGGTTGAGCATTGGAGACCGAAGTCACCCGACTAGAGGCTCCTTGGTCTGTCTGCTCAACCGGATCCGATTCCTGTGGGGAACTGAGAATCTTTGGAAAAGGTAAAGAAAATGATCTGTTCAGGGAACGGTAACTACCGCTCCCTGTAGTACTTAAATGTTGGAAGGGAAGAATCGCACCGGTAGCAGTGATCGATGCTCGATCTAGTGCTCTGAATACCGGTGAAGACGTCCCCCCACCCTCAAGCCGGGTGGGGGCGCACCTTCAGGCATAAGCCTCAACTTCAGGTTTGGCTGAGTCAGACTTTTGTTTGTCCGACCAGCGCTTCTTGAACCCTCCTAGAGGGGTTTTGCCTTTTCCGCTCGCTTCAGCAGAGCGAACGAACCCTTTATGAGCGGCAAAGAAAGGTCCACGCTTGTTACGAAGTCCTTTAGCTTTAGCAGCCTACGGCAAAAAAGTGCTTTTGCCCCCAGTGACATCCTTAATGATCTCATCTAGGGTGGCCCCAAATAGGCGATTCCGCTGAAAGGGGAGATTCGCCAAGGTCTTTTTGGAACCTAGGTCCGCTGACCAGCATTTTAACCACAGCACACGTCTGAGAATTACCGCTGACATAGATGCATGCCCGAATAAGGGGGTGGCATCCAAGGCTGCGTCACAGACGAACTGTAGTCCTTGTATAATCTGTTCCATCAAATCAGATGTTGCCTGGGGGATACCTTTCCCCTTCAGGTCCTGGCGCACCAATCTCGCCCATTCTGTTAATGTTTGTGAAACTAAACCAATGACAATTACTGGTCTAAAGGCTGACCCTATCAGGGAAAAGATAGTGCGGGACTCCGCTTCCATCTTCCGATCCACCGGATCCTTAAAGGACGGAGCGTCCTCCAACGGGATAACAGTGGCTTTATTCAGTCTGGAAATAGGTGGATCCACCACTGGTGGTACCGTCCATTTCTTAATGAGGGATTCCTCAAATGGATAGCGTCTAGCAATGCGCTTGGAAATAGTAAAGGTACGCTTTGAATGATCCCATTCCTCTTTGATCTTATTACCAAAACATTTGGGTAAAGGAAAAACCTTCACCGTCTTGGTAGGTTTGCTAGTACCAAAGGGAATTTCCATTTCAGTTATCTCTGCCGGTAAAACCTCAAGTCTTAAGGTCTCCCGAACCGCCACAACTAGTGCGTCCACCAATGCTTCTTCTTGTGCTATGGCGGAAGCAAGAACGTCCTCCTCACTATCTGAGGGAACTTCTGTACAATTTTATATGTATTATGCAGTATTTTTATCTTTTTTGCTTATCAAAATGGCTGCCCAGCCGGCTGTGGCTATGGGTAAAAGGTGTCATACCTTAATTCCAGAATTTCACTGGACCCATCGCTACCCTGCAAAGCAGCCATAACGCCGATATCCCCTGCGGTGCCACCCTTTATGATTGGCATATTCATCTTAATCAAAGATGCGGGTGCTTTTTATCCATTAGGGAGATAATATCCATAGGTATCCCCTGAATGGGTTAAGCGCCGCAATGGTGATGATATAGTTAATTCATTGCAGCTAATTATGTCCAACATAAAGGCGGACACCCTGGATAACACCACCAGCTCTGAAGAAACCGACTGCCTGTCGGTGAAACACGTCAGCGTTGGCGTTGTGGCACCTTGCACATTGTGTCCCCCTGTGCAGCATTGTCCACACTGCTTGTCATCCCTATGGTCACTGTCAGCGGCTGTTCCCCTTACCAGGCACCCGGCGGATCGTACTAACCGGAAGTGACGTTGATCACCCATACCAGGAAGTTACTGAATCCTGCATGCCGTGGTAGCCGACACCTGGGTTGAACGCCGCACGGAAGAAGCCAGTGGACCGGACTGCATGGTACAACGGGACTGGGATGGAGCTTCACATCTCTATGGATCCCGCTTAGAGCCCAGCCGGACCGCATACCCATCTAACATCTGCAGGTAAAGCTGCACTTTCTTACTTGTGGAACATTTCCTCTGTTTCCTTTACTTCAGCTTGCCGCATGAGGACATCCTCCCTTTACTGGCACATGCAGCAGCGGATCCGAGGTTTCTCTGGACTCGAGCAGCTGACCATCATATTTCTCCACTAACTCCCTGTGATCAATCCTCTGTCCCTCTTTCATCTGGAGTCCACAGCCCCCTTACATCTCTTTTCTGAGAGGACTGCACGATCCATAGCATTTCCTGCTTCATGTATACATCTATATCGGGAATACTGTGAGCTATACAGGTGACAGTGGGTTTATTACATCCAGAGATGTATAGTAACGAAGTAGAACTACTTAAGTACCGAAATGCGGTATCTGTACTTTCCTAGAGTAGAATTTTTTTCTCCTACTTCTACTTTTACTTCACTACATTTTTTCGATGATTTCGATACTTCTACTCAAGTATTTTTTTTTTTGTGCTGCATAGTTACTCGTTACTTTTAAAAAAATTACCACTGCCAGAACAGTAGATGGCAGGTTGCATAAAGCTCAAAAAAATGTGTATAATGTCATTTGTAAATCAGCGCATACGAAAATAAAGGCTGTGTATAATAAAAGCTGCTATACCAAATCTTTCCAATAAAAAGGAAATATGAAACAAACAAATAAATGGTGCTACAGCGCTTAAAGTGCATCAAGAAACTACTAACAAACACAACTTGGCTGTGCGAATAAAGTGCCTGTGCAATCGTTATATCATCGTTGCCCCCAGTGCCCTGCCCACACTCCACACAGTATCAAAAATAAAGTGACATGAATGTGCTAAAGCCTAAATGCAGTGAAAATAATTATTCCCACAATGTAACAGTAAATTCAATTCATATAAAATATGACAATAAATCACAATAAAATAAGTTATGAAATAAGTTAGGTCAGGTTGAAGTGTGTAAACCTATCTATAATGAAAAGTCCATAAATGAATTCCAGTGTGCAAATCTAAAGTGTCACTTCACTTGTCAGATGCTTCCACCTCCTTCAGTGTTCGAGTGACCGACCAACACACAATGGTGGTGGCACTGGTGGATAGCGTCTGGGTGGCACTGTGGCACTGGCACTGACTGCACTGGTTCAAAAAGCCATATATATTTAATTATTTCAATTCTCAATCTCATAGGTCCTCTCCTCATAACATATTAATAACTTAGGTGATGAACTTCTTGGCGGCCCTGGCAGGATGACAGGGACACCCGCCACTTCTGGAGCCGAGCCGCTGTGATTCCCCAACATGTGACAAAGTGACAGCCAGGAGATCTAGTGGCTAGTAGTGCTCAACAATACCGCTTTTATATATAAAAATGAAATAAAATATACTGACTCACAATTTAGTAGTAGGTAGCGTGTAGCAGTAGGCAGCACAACTCAATTCAATCAATCCCACAGCCTCGCTCGCGCCTCGGCCCGCGGAATCACTGTCATGATCATCAAGTTAAGACCGCACTGGAGGAGCCGTGCTGCCGTCTTCCCGCTCGAGGTCTCCGCCTCTAGACGTGTTGTGTGTCACTCAGACTCCACCCCTTAGGGCCCTTACTAAGAGGAGTTGTGACGCGGGCGGCGGGACGCTGGAGCATTTTCTTCGTCATCTCATCTTCTTCTCTATGAGGTGAGTGAGGTGGACCGTGGAGAGGGCCTAATCCTTGCCATGGCAAATGTGCCATTTGAGAATCAAATAATCAATATAAAATATTAATATATTATATACACACGGGTCATGGGTGGCTTTTTTGAACCAAGAAGAGTGAGACTGACGGCTATGATGATTATCCGACCATCCATGGTCCATGGACCATAAGTGTTGTGTTGTGGTGGTGCCTGTGCTTCCTGCGGCCTGCCTCTGCCTGTGCGGCTGTGCCTGCACTGTAGTGGCCACTGGCAGTGGCACTTGACTTGAGCAAAGCAAATGAGCACTACTAGTGTGAAGGACAGGTGGTGGAAGCATGTTCTGACAAGTTCTTATAATGAAAATAATATAGACAGCTTTTTGAACCAGTGCAGTGCCAGTGCTACTAAGGTGAGAGGCAGAGAGAGAGGCTATCCAGTCCACCACTTTACTGAGCAGATAACAGAAGAAAGGTGGAAGCATCTGACAGCAAGTGACAAGCACTTCTTAGATTGCACACTGGAATTCAGTTATGGACTTTTCCTTATAAAGTTTACACACTTAAACTTGCACCTAACTTATTCACAATCACAACTTATTTTATTGTGGTATTGTCATATATATTTTATATGAATTAAATTTACATTGTGGGAATAATTTGCACTGCATTTAGCACAGACATGTCACTTTATTTTTGATACTGTGGACGATGATTTTGAATACAAAAATGAATATATATGTATATATACTGTATATATATAATTGCAGGCACTTTATTAGCATTTTTAACACAGTCACTTTGTTAGTAGATTTTGATGCATTTTTCACTTTAAGCGTTGTAGGTTTGATGAAGCTGGCCTGGCACATCATCATCAATTGAGCAAATCAAATCAAACCGCGATTAAGAAGACTGCGCATGCTCCTGTTCTGCCTTTTGATCAGCTGAAAAGATGGACGAACCAAAAACACCAACTTCCACCCCTGGCCCTTCAACTTCAAGTGATCTGCCTGGCTGTGAGAGTGAGGAAGCTCAGGAAGGAGACCACCCCTGGCTTTAAAAGGTGGATGCTTTAAAGGTGGATGCTTTAAAGGTGGATGCTTTAAAAGGGGAAGGGAGGGACATACTTTATCTGTTTTTTGTTTACAAAAAGTTACAGCCTAAGGAATTGTGATTGTCCTTTGGGTTAATCATTTGAAATAATAAAAAACAATATGATGTTCAAACTTTTGACTTCTTTCTTTAATAACTACATAACACAGTACTTGTACTTCTACTTTCAGTACTTGAGTAGAATTTTTTTTTCAAAACTACTGGTACTTTTTACTTTTAGTACTTAAGTAGCAAATTTTTTGAAAAAACTACTTGCAATACTTAAGTAAAAAAAATGTTGAATACTTTAGTACTTCTACTTAAGTAACTTTTTCTGCGAGCACTTCCACTTCTACTCAAGTCACTTTTTGATCGAGCACTTGTACTTTTACTCAAGTAGAAATTTTGAGTACTTTATACAAGTCTGATTACATCACAGGAGTACGCTTCTAGATTGTGCTATTGGATGCATCCATAGAGGTTATTACATACCACCTGGCAATCGTGCCGACCTCATTGTTCTACATATGCCTGGCGGTATGTTAGGTCATTTTGAGTCATTTAACCTTATAGCTGGATTCAATGCTTTATATCACCCCTAGGGTGTATCAGTAATTCCAGTTATCGTATTGGTATATTCTCATCTAATGTTCATGACATGCTCCAGTCCCATATTGACATGTGTTGAGTGCCACTTCTTATTGTATGTTTTTAATTGTGTCATTGCAGTGTGTCTCTCCATTGCCCTGTATTCAGTTCAATTTTTCATTTTCACAGGCACAAGTGCCTTAATAAAATTTACCTTTTTGCACTATTTCATTGCTTGAGTATCCTTAGTTGGTTTTCCGTGGGAGTGCTCCACTTTGGACCACCCCCACAATCTTTGTTTTTTCTATCTGAGGGAACTTTACCTGAGACAACAGCCCCCTGCAGAGGGACCTGCAGCTGCAATGACCATCTCAGAATCTGAAGTATCAGATGATATAGGGGTAGGCGGGGGTCGCTTTCTTGACCCCCGTTCTTGACAGGCCGTCTCCACCCGAGACACCAAAGACTCCAAAACTGCTGTAAATGCATCCATACTCTGTGAACTGGCGGGTCCTGCGGCCACCTCGAGGTGAAACAGGTGGGGGTACCTGTGTGGCAGGGTCCATGATAATTCCAGATACTAACCGGAAAAAATCAATTGCCAAAAAAAAATAAAACTTCTTTTTTTTTTTTTTTTCCAGACCCCCAGTGCCCCTCAGTGTTACCTGCTTAGGGACCCCTAGAGAGCGAGAGAGGTAGATAGACCCCAAGGCTCACCACTTGATGCTCAGAGTTTCAAATGCAACTTGTTTCAGCACTGTCTATTACAGACAGGAAGTCTTTGGCTGGCTTCCCGGGCAAAAAGGAGGCGGCTCCGCCCCTTTGCACGCCTTCCGGCGCCTCCCCTAGCTCCTCGAGGTGTTTTGGTCACCTCAAACATGGCCGCCCCCATGCTGGAGACACGAGGCTACGCCAATATGGAGGCCTCATGCGATCTACCAGACAATGGCGGCGGCCTGTACAGGATAACGGCGTGTCTGGCGGCCTGCGGGAATATCTCGGCCCCACAAACCTTCACCCTAATGGTGATAAACCTGGCCGGCGGTACCGGAACCCTGGCGGGCCGCATGCAGTCCGTGGGCCGTCGGAAGGCAGCCCTCTGCCCTTGCTGGAGGAATGCGATCTGGACTGCAGTGATTCATGCCTGACAGGTAGGATACCTTATGCTACAATAGTAACATTCTAGTACTGCCACTGACTTCAGTCACTTTTACAATTTTGAAATGACATAGATTGTCAGCTCCCAAACCAAGCCTCCTGGTTTCTTGTTCACAAAAATCACACTCAAATAGGGGGATCTGTGACCTATTATAGGATAGAGGGGAGACCCATCCTTACCATTTCAGAGAGGGGCCCGCGTTCACCACAAACCCATCAGGGGGAAAAGGGGGAACATAATACTCACCATACCGGAACCAGGCGGGCGCCACTCCTGACAGAACCCCTCTCCACCGGGGTGGGGGGGCTGTCGACCAGTACGGACGCCGTGACTCTTGGTCATTGGCGTTCAAGCGAGACGTTTAACTCGCAGGGTCAGTCCCCGTCCAGTGGGACTATGTCGCGGCCGACCCAGCGCGGAGCTATGGCCTGCACGCGCTCGTAGGCTGAACTGGGGTGACCACTGGATTCTCAACATCCAGCCCGTCGCCCAGTTACAGCTTGCTTGCTTGAAGATCTCACAGGAACACTGGAGAAAAAAAGCTGTCTAAAAAAATCTTTCTAAGGAAAAAAATCCTGCCAGGACCGAAGATCCTAGCAAGGCATCTAGGTCCTTACTCCTAACTAGACAGAAAAAAACTGATTTGCTGTAGCAGAGAGAGAGAGAGAGGATATACCCTCTGGGACGGCCCCTAAGGTGTGGCCAGAATGTTTTCTTTCCTGTCTAGTCCTACTCCTGTAGAGGGCAGTATAACCCGAGTTGTTATTAATCAACGAGGACTACGTCTGTCAATGAGCGACAGAGAAAACTGTATTTTTTTGTGAAGAATCAACAAGTGGGACACAATCATGAAATTTATTGGATATTTCAAACTTTTTTAACAAATAAAAAAACTAAAAAATTGGGCGTGCAAAATTATTCAGCCCCCTTAAGTTAATACTTTGTAGCGCCACCTTTTGCTGTGATTACAGCTGCAAGTCGCTTGGGGTATGTCTCTATCAGTTTTGCACATCGAGAGACTGAAATTTTTTGCCCATTCCTCCTTGCAAAACAGCTCGAGTTCAGTGAGGTTGGATGGAGAGCGTTTGTAAACAGCAGTTTTCAGTTCTTTCCACTGATTCTCGATTGGATTCAGGTCTGGACTTTGACTTGGCCATTCTAACACCTGGATATGTTTATTTGTGAACCATTCCATTGTAGATTTTGCTTTATGTTTTGGATCATTGTCTTGTTGGAAGACAAATCTCCGTCCCAGTCTCAGGTCTTTTGCAGACTCCATCAGGTTTTCTTCCAGAATGGTCCTGTATTTGGCTCCATCCATCTTCCCATCAATTTTAACCATCTTCCCTGTCCCTGCTGAAGAAAAGCAGGCCCAAACCATGATGCTGCCACCACCATGTTTGACAGTGGGGATTGTGTGTTCAGTGTGATGAGCTGTGTTGCTTTTATGCCAAACATAACGTTTTGCATTGTTGCCAAAAAGTTTGATTTTGGTTTCCTCTGACCAGAGCACCTTCTTCCACATGTTTGGTGTCTCCCCCTGGTGGCTTGTGGCAAACTTTAAACTACACTTTTTATGGATAACTTTAAGAAATGGCTTTCTTCTTGCCACTCTTCCATAAAGGGCAGATTTGTGCAGTATACGACTGATTGTTGTCCTATGGACAGAGTCTCCCCCCTCAGCTGTAGATCTCTGCAGTTCATCCAGAGTGATCATGGGCCTCTTGGCTACATCTCTGATCAGTCTTCTCCTTGTATGAGCTGAAAGTTTAGAGGGACGGCCAGGTCTTCGTAGATTTGCAGTGGTCTGATACTCCTTCCATTTCAATATTATCGCTTGCACAGTGCTCCTTGGGATGTTTAAAGCTTGGGAAATCTTTTTGTATCCAAATCCGGCTTTAAACTTCTCCACAACAGTATCTCGGACCTGCCTGGTGTGTTCCTTGTTCTTCATGATGCTCTCTGCTCTTTAAACGGACCTCTGAGACTATCACAGTGCAGGTGCATTTATACGGAGACTTGATTACACACAGGTGGATTCTATTTATCATCATTAGTCATTTAGGTCAACATTGGATCATTCAGAGATCCTCACTGAACTTCTGGAGAGAGTTTGCTGCACTGAAAGTAAAGGGGCTGAATAATTTTGCACGCCCAATTTTTCAGTTTTTATTTGTTAAAAAATTTTGAAATACCCAATAAATTTTGTTGCACTTCATGGATTGTGTCCCACTTGTTGTTGATTCTTCACAAAAAAATTACAGTTTTTATATCTTTATGTTTGAAGCCTGAAATGTGGCAAAAGGTCGCAAAGTTCAAGGGGGCCGAATACTTTCGCAATGCACTGTAGCAGAAAGTAAAAAAATATTTTTTTTTTATCGGAATTGTCGTTTTTTTTTTTGTTTATAGCGCAAAAAATAAAAATCACACATGTGATCAAATACCACCATATAAAAGGGATGTAGGCCCTATAACTTTTGTGCAAACCAATTAATCTTGACTTATTTGGATTTTTTTAACCAAAAACATTTAGTAGAATACATATTGGCCTAAATTGATGAAAAAATTCGATTTTGTGAATTTGTTTATTAGATATGTTTTATAACAGAAAGGAAAAAAATAGTTTTTTTTTTTTCCCCCTTTTCAAAATTGTTGCTCTTTTTTTGTTTATAGCTCAAAAAATTGTGATTCCCAGGAGTGAGAACCTCTTCCTAGGTCCTGTGACCTTCCAACCTTCCAGGAATGACGGGACACAAATCTCATCTCAGTTTCTCTTTAATGTTAAAAAAAAAAAAAAAATTATAAATAAAACTTTAATAAAAATAGTCAATACAAAACTGTACAAAGTGGCCCCCGTGGGTGTCGGTCGGGGCTAGGACGCCCACTCCCCCAGCTTGTGGAACATGCTGAACACTGTATGGGGAGGTCGGGTGCGGGACTTCAGGGTTAAAGGCGGGAGGCCTTCCACACTCAGGTACGGGGTCTCTGTGAATCGATCGGCGGCGTTGGAAAAGGCGAAG